>NC_086453.1:158096255-158331255 GCF_028390025.1 Pseudophryne corroboree | reverse complement strand
GTGATTTTGTCATTTTCTTCCAGTGATTTGGACCAATAATACCATAGATTAGAACGAATAATTCCTGTGATTTTGTCATTTTCTTCCAGTGATTTGGACCAATAATACCATTGATTAGAACCAATTATTCCTGCGATATTGAGGTGTTTGTGTCGCTTAGCTTAGCCATCCAGCGACCACAGTGCACCTCTTTTTCTCTTTTCTTTGCATCATGTGCTGTTTTAAGTGCCATCCTGTCTGACACTGCAGTGCCACTCCTAGATAGGCCAGGTGTTTGTGCCGGCCACTTGGGTCGTTTAGCTAAGTCATCCAGCGACCTCGGTGCAAATTTTAGGACCAAAACTAATATTGTGAGGTGTTCAGAATAGACTGGAAATGAGTGGAAATTATGGTTAATAATACTATGGGATCAAAATTACCCCCAAATTCTATGATTTAAGCTGTTTTTGGAAAAAAACAAAAAAACAAAAAAAACACCCAAATCCAAAACACACCCGAATCCAACAAAAAATTTTAAGGGAGGTTTTGCCAAAATGCGTCCGATTCCAAAACACGGCCGCAAAACCGAATCCAAAACCAAAACACAAAACCCGAAAAATATCCGGTGCATATCACTAGTAATAAAGTGCATTCATGGGGGTATATTTACTAAGGTCCCGATTTTGACCGATTTGGTGTTTTTTCTTCAAAGTGTCATCTCGGGAATTTACTAAACTAAAATCTCGGCTGTGATGAGGGCATTCGTATTTTTTTGGAAGTCAAAGAAAAAAAAAATACGAATGAATACACCATCGGTCAAATGCACCTGTTATTTTATACAACTCGGTAATTTACTAAAAATTCTAATTCAGAAACACTGCCGGCAATAGCCAAACACTGCCGTGAAAAAATACAAATCGTAAAAAAAAAAAAGGAGTTTTAAAATAGACCTGCTTTTTTTTTACCGTGTTCTGATAAACATGCACGGATCTTACGGATCCGTGCATGCCTATCAGTGGGAAGGGGTGTGAAAGGGTTAAAAATCAGAAAAAAAATTGCGTGGGGTCCCCCCTCCTAAGCTTAATGAGCCTCGGGCTCTTTGAGCCGGTCCTGGTTGTAAAAATATGGGGGAAAAATTAACAGGGGTTCCCCCATATTTTAACAACCAGCACCGGGCTCTGCGCCTGGTCCTGGTGCAAAAAATACGGGGGACAAAAAGCGTAGTGGTCCCCCGTATTTTTTGAAACAGCACCGGGCTCCACTAGTCAGAGAGATAATGCCACAGCCGGGGGACACTTTTATCTTGGTCCCTGCGGCTCTGGCATTAAATCACTAACTAGTCACCCCTGGCCGGGTAACCTGGAGGAGTGGGAACCCCTTAAATCAAGGGGTCCCCCCTCCAGCCACCCAAGGGCCAAGGGTGAAGCCGAGGCTGTCCCCCCATCCATGGGCGGTGGATGGGGGGCTGATAGCCTTTTGAAAAAAATGTGAATAATACTCGTGGTAACCTCAACCGCTAACCGCAAAGTTCCCACCATTGGATACAATGGAGCGCCTATGCGCTACATTGTATCTTTAGTGCGCAGCCTGACTGACAGCTCAGGAGCGCACAGCCAATCAGGAGAGTGCCATGACGTGGTGCTCCCTGATTGGCTGAAGGGACCCTCTTTGACAGGAGTCACGGGGGGTCCTGCCAGTCGGGGAAAGGGGTCCCATGTGTAAACATGGGACCCCTTTCAGTGCGTGGATCGTGTTTTTCGGTTTGTTTTTTTGCCAAGTACGTGGATTACAAAGAGGAGGAGCTACACTGAATTGTGGGAGTATAATTTTATTTACAGGTACCCCGTGGATTCTACGTGGAGAAGTGGACCGAGCCTCGTGTGAACATAGGTAAGTATGTGTGTATGTAGGTGTGCATGTGTGTAATAAAGTTTTACTGTCACGGTGTGTGTATTCTGTTTTTTTGGGGGTATTTTTATTGTAGTAGGACTACAGGTACCAGCGGGCCAGTTTTTCCTCCGCATGCTGGTACTTGTGGTTCTCCAAGTACCAGCTTGCAGGGGAGCTTGCTGGGACTTGTAGTACTGCTACAAAAAACAATATTCTTTTTTTTTACACTATGGCTATCAGCCTCCCATCAGCCGCCCTTGGATGGGAAGGGGGGGGGGGACATCCTCGGGCTTCACCCCAGGCCCTTGGGTGGCTGGAGGGGGGGACCCCTTGATTTAAGGGGTTCCCACTCCTCCAGAGTACCCTGGCCAGGGGTGACTAGTTTGGGATTTAATGCCAGGGCCGCAGGGACCAAGATAAAAGTGTCCCCCGGCTGTGGCATTATATGTCTGACTAGTGGAGCCCGGTGCTGGTTCAAAAAATACGGGGGACCCCTACGCTTTCTGTCCCCCGTATTTTTTGCACCAGGACCAGGCGCAGAGCCCAGTGCTGGTTGTTAATATGGGGGAACCCCTGTCAATTTTCCCCCCATATTTTTACAACCAGGACCGGCTCAAAGAGCCCGAGGCTGGTTATGCTTAGGAGGGGGGACCCCACGCATTTTTTTTCTGATTTTCAACTCTTTAAACACTGTTTTTAAGGTACTCAATGAAGCCCTGCACAGATCTCACAGATCCGGCCGGGATTCATTGTGTTAAGTTCGGCAGTGTTTTACTAATCACTCACGTAAAACACTGGCCGAAATTACGAATGACATCGACATCGGAAAACACGAAAATGCAGAATACGACAGCATAGTAAATGAGGCGTACAGAATTCAAAAAGTTGCAAATTCACACATTCGATGTCATTCGTGTTTGAACTTTAACCTAATTCAGAAAAATACGAATTTTTGTAAATATACCCCATAGTGTGAAAATAAGTGAAGTCTATAGAAAACATAAGGTTAAAAAGTCTACTACTCAATCCTAGTTGTAAATATGGATATGTCTTAATAAATACCATGCATTGCCTGTGCTATATATAATAAAAAGATATCTAAATGAGATCCACAGAAATATATACTGGAAATATCAAATCATCAATTATTATTTCTAACTATCTATATGAATAACATAAATCTAGCTGACAGTCACATCAAAGAAACACATTCCAGGTGATTTTTTTTGTCTAAACCGTGTGGTGCCAAGGTATTCAGGCAGTGAATCCACCTTGTCTCTTTCTGTGACAGTATTTTTGCCCCGTCGCCGCCCCTGGACAATACCAGAACGTGGTCCACAATCATGTACTTCAATTGATGTAACTGATGTTTAGCTGCCTTGTAGTGTCGTGCTACAGGTTGGTCATTGTTCTTATTTTCCAAAGTGGCCTTGACGGCGGACCGATGAAGAGCCATGCGCTCTTTAAGCATCCTAATGGTCTGACCCACATATAATAAACCGCAAGGGTATTGGAGTACACAGATGACAAATTGAGTGGAACATGTCAAATAATGATGAATTCTGAACTTTTTGTGCGTTATGGGATGTTCGAATGCAGATCCAGATTCTAAATATTTACACATGGTACATGAAAAGCACTTGAAGCAACCCTTTCTTGTATTGATTTGTTTGAGACCAGTAACATCTGTTTTGACTAGAATGTCACGTAAGTTACGGCCGCGTTTATAACTGGGCATAATCGTAGTGTTATGAAAACAGGCTAAAGTTTTGTCACTTGAAACAATTGGCCAAAGAGCCCGTGTTGCCCTGGGTAAGACTGAGCTGGCCGTGGTAAATTCTGTTACCAGAGGGATTTTTTTCTTTGTAACAGTCTTATGTACAGTTTGCAATAATGTAGATCTACATTATTGCAACCTGTACATAAGACTTACAAAGAAAAAAATCCCTCTTTAACCAAACTGCATCTAAAGTGTTTTTTTTAACATATTAACTTTTATCAATACCGTCTTAATTTTTTTTATTTTTTGTATTATCTTTCTTTGCTATACACTTACTTCAACATCTGTTTAAATAATTATTTTATTCAATTTTGCACAAAATAAACTATACCACATATACAGTATACAATTTTTCATTTATCAATAGCATTATCCAGTAGCGCCAAGGTTTTTGCTCTAGACACTGCTAAAATAGAAAACATCTGAAACGATTTTTCCACTCTAACCTAGGCAGCACAGATATTCACCTATACAAACATCATTTATTTAAGGGAGCGCAGACCACACCTCCAGATGTCTAGGGACTCGGTGACATATGCTACAGAGATGGTTCCCTCTCAGGAGGAATCCATTTCATATACACGGAAAGTAATCACGCTGCTGAACCAGCATCTAAATACCCTCTAATGGTCACAGTCGCTACTAGGGGACTGAATCCCCTGACTAACGACTGAATCCTCAGTACACGGACGCTAGCCGGGGACTGAATCCCCAAACTAGCGACGGAATCCTGAGTACTCAGACGTTGGCCGGGGACTGAATCCCACGACTAGCAACGGAATACTCAGGCCAGTGTACAGAAGTTGCGCCATCTTCGGTTGGCGGAGCTTTTTCTCAGGAGTTCAGCTCCGTTTTCCGTCTGCAGCTCCCATTACAGGGGAACGGCACCCCTTGCAGGGGGTGCAGTTCATGGGTGGGGCCATTAGCTATATATGTTTAAATATTGCTGAGGGGCTTATGTCACTGACGATAAGAGAGCCTCGCTGACCTTCCCTGAGTCTAATGTATTAGACGCTGTTTTGTAATATCCTGAGAGGAGGATAGAATGAATTGGGACCTCTGTGTCCAGACTGTCAATTTTACCAGTCCCGGGGTCTGCCACGTTGAAAGAACCGGCTGATCGCGGGATTGACGCTATGCTCAAATCCAGGGGCGATAACCTATCATTGCCCGTGTATGGATTTCTAAAGCTATAGTAAAGCTGACATGTTACTTGAGTAATTGATTACAATGGGTAAATGTGATGTTGAATTGTTCTTATGTAACATACAGGATTCTGCAGGGCGTCTGGTAGAATCCATGAAGGATCTGGATTCCATGACTGCGGAGATCTACTCCATGGGGTATATTTACTAAAATTCGTATTTTTCAGAATGAGGTTAAAGTTCAAACACAAATGACATCGCAAGTGTAAATTTGCAACTTTTTGAATTTATTACGACTAATTTACTAAGCTGTCGTATTCTGCATTTTCGTGTTTTCCGATGTCGATGTCATTCGTATTTTTTGGCAGTGTTTTACGGGAGTGAATAGTAAAACACTGCCGACATTAACACAATGAATCTCGGCTGGATCTGTGAGATCCGTGCAGGGCTTCATTGTGCACCTTTCGTAAAAAAAAATCACATTGTTAAAAATCTTTTTTTTAAAAATGCGTGGGGTCCCCCCCCCCTAAGCTAAACCAGCCTCGGGCTCTTTGAGCCGGTCCTAGTTGACAAAATATGGGGGGGGGGGGAAATGACAGGGGTTCCCCCGTATTTAATCAACCAGCACCGGGCTCTGCGCCTGGTCCTGGTTCCAAAAATACGAGGGACAAAAAGCGTAGGGGTCCCCCGTATTTTTGAAACCAGCACCGGGCTCCACTAGCCAGGTACATAATGCCACACCTGGGGGACACTTTTATACTGGTCCCGGCGGCCCTGGCATTACATACCCAACTAGTCACCCCTGGCCGGGGTACCCTGAAGGAGTGGGAACCCCTTAAATCAAGGGGTCCCCCCTTCAGCCACCCAAGGGCCAGGGGTGAAGCCCGAGGCTGTCCCCCCCATCCAAGGGCGGCGGATGGGGGGCTGATAGCCTTTTGAATAAAATGTGAATATTGTTTTTAGTAGCAGCACTACAAGTCCCAGCAAGCCTCCCCCGCAAGCTGGTACTTGGAGAACCACAAGTACCAGGATGCGGTGGAAAACCGGGCCCGCTAGTACCTGTAGTACTACTACTAAAAAAATACCCAACAAAAAATCAGGACACACACACCGTGACAGTATAAGTTTATTACATACGTGCACACCTCCAAACATACATACTTACCTATGTTCACACGAGGCTCGGTCCTCTTCTCCATGTAGAATCCACGGGGTACCTGTGAAAAAAATTATACTCACATAATCCAGTGTACCTTCTGTTCTTTGTATAATCCACGTACTTGGCAAAACAAAAAAAAAACGGAAACCCGACCACGCACTGAAAGGGGTCCCATGTTTATACATGGAACCCCTTTCCCCGACTGCCAGGACCCCACTGACTCCTGTCAGAGAGGGTCCCTTCAGCCAATCAGGGAGCGCCACGTCGTGGCACTCTCCTGATTGGCTGTGTGCTCCTGTAGTGTCTGTCAGGCTGCACACGGCAGAGATAGTGTTGCGCCTATGCGCTCCATTGTATCCAATGGTGGTAACTTTGCGGTCAGCAGTTGACCGAAAGTAACCTCACCGCAGACCGCAAATTTTCCACCATTGGATACAATTGAGCGCATAGGCGCAACACTGTATCTCTGCCGTGTGCAGCCTGACAGACATTCTACATGGATCTAGGATTCTACATGGAGAAGAGGACCGAGCCTCGTGTGAACATAGATAAGTATGTATGTTTGGAGGTGTGCATGTATGTAATAAACTTATACTGTCACGGTGTGTGTGTCCTGTTTTTTGTTGGGTATTTTTTTAGTAGCAGTACTACAGGTACCAGCGGGCCCGGTTTTCCACCGCATGCTGGTACTTGTGGTTCTCCAAGTACCAGTTTGCGGGGGAGGCTTGCTGGGACTTGTAGTGCTGCTACTAAAAACAATATTCACATTTTTTTCAAAAGGCTATCAGCCCCCCATCCGCCGCCCTTGGATGGGGGGGGGACAGCCTCGGGCTTCACCCCTGGCCCTTGGGTGGCTGGAGGGGGGGACCCCTTGATTTAAGGGGTTCCCACTCCTCCAGGGTACCCCGGCCAGGGGTGACTAGTTGGGTATGTAATGCCAGGGCCGCCGGGACCAGTATAAAAGTGTCCCCCGGCTGTGGCATTATGTACCTGGCTAGTGGAGCCCGGTGCTGGTTTCAAAAATACGGGGGACCCCTACGCTTTTTGTCCCCCGTATTTTTGGAACCAGGACCAGGCGCAGAGCCCGTGCTGGTTGATTAAATATGGGGGAACCCCTGACATTTTTCTTCCCATATTTTGTCAACCAGGACCAGCTCAAAGAGCCCGAGGCTGGTTTTACTTAGGAGGGGGTACCCCACGCAGTTTTTTCCAGAAAATTTAACACTTTCCCACCCCTTCCCACTGATAAACATGCACGGATCTCATGAATCCGTGCATGCCTATCAGAACACGGTAAAAAAAAGCAGGTCTGTTTTAAATTTGCTTTTTTTTACGATTTGTATTTTTTCACGGCAGTGTTTGGCTATTGCCGGCAGTGTTCATGAAATACACTTTTTAGTAAATTACCGAGTTGTATCAAAAAACAGTCATATTTGACCGATGGTGTATTCATTCGTATTTTTATTCTTTGACTTCCAAAAAAATACGAATGCCCTCATCACTGCCGAGATTTGAGTTTAGTAAATTCCCAAGATGACACTTTGAAGAAAAAACGCCATCTCGGTCAAAATCGGGACCTTAGTAAATATACCCCCATGTCTGTATCGGCTCGCGGGGGTCTCTGGCTGTGCCACGGGTCTGCGGATGTGGACTCCAGGAAAAAAAGTGTGGGCCTACCCTATACAGGTCAGGCTTTGTTTGGGGAGGCGCTGGATGCATGGATTGCCATGGCTACTGCGGGTAAGTCTCCTTTTCTCCCCTCATCTGCACCGGCTACAAAGAAGCCTACGAACAACCACAACAAGAGGCTATGAACAACCACGTCACAGTCCTTTCGGCCCGCGAGGCCTAGCAAGAACAAGCCTTCTCACACCTTCAGAGGTGGTCGTGCTAAAGAAAAAAAAAAAAAAAAAAGCCTGCTTCCACAGGTTCCCAAGACCAGAAGCCTGCTTCTGGTGCCTCAAAGTCCTCCGCATGACTGTTGACCGCACAGCCGGGAGGAAGGTCAGGTGGGAGCAAGACTCCGGCATTTCGGGGGCGTGGCTTGGATCGGCATGGAGTAGCAGTGTGCTGTTCTGGCTCTCCATATTAATCCTGTTAAGTATCCGTTTTTCCCTAACCCGTGGCTCCTGTGATCTGCCTGCAGGCATAGGAAGAGGTGCTACCCCTGTTACCATCCGCGCTGGCCCGGAGCGTGCAGCGGCTCCCTGTACCCGACCCCTCCAGTGTGCTGGCCCGGCTCCCTGCCTCTCTGCATGCCGGAGCTCGTGGGACGACGCGCGACAGCGCTTCCGGCGGCGGCCCTGCAGTGATCCCCCGGCTGGGGGAATGAGACGGAGGAGGCCCTGACTGACAGGCGGAGCGCGGCGGTGCTCGCCCGAAGACCCGTGGAGGATACGGCGGGCGGGTGAGTGCGGAGAGGAAAGCCCGCGAAGCCGCCATTTTTATTTATTCATATGAGCTTGTCTCCCTGCTCCTGACGTCCTCCCCATCCTGTGGTGCCGCACAGTGAGGCGAGCTGTGGCTGGGACTGCCTCTCTGTCCCCCTCCTGGGCTTAATAACTGTATTAAATCTGGTACCAAAGATGAGACTCCCCCCCCACATCCAATGAGGAATTCCTATGGATGTAGAAGGGGGAAGGAAATAGACAGCAATAATTAGGGAAGATACAGTACAGTCCCTATATGCTGTCTGCAAATCTGCAGTAACCACACATGTGCTCAGTTTTGCTCCTGTCCTGAACCAGCCAGTCTCCTATTCTCTATATATAACCTACTCTGCGGTGTGCCCATAAGCCTGCTCTACTCTGCTACATTATTGTTTATCATATCTGCCTAATCCTGGCCCGGTCTGAATCTACTAGAACTATGATTCCATGTGTGTGGAATTCTGATGGCCAAATGTGTTACTCTGGCTCGGCGGTGACTGAGACATTTCGTAGTTATTATTCCTCATTGTATACGTCTCGGGCCACTTACTCCAGTGAACAACTGAGGGAATATCTGGCTCAGCTGGATTTGCCCTGTTTGTCCCAGGAAGATTCTGGGGCCTTGGATGCACCAATTACTCTGGAGGAGGTGGAGGCTGCGATCCTGTCTCTTCCGGCGTCTAAGGCACCGGGTTGTGATGGCCTTCCGGGTGAAGTCTATAGGAAATTTAGCAAATTTTTTGCCCCCTATCTTTTACAATTATTTGACTTATTATTAGAGGGCGGGACTCTCCCACGCTCTATGGCCGAGGCTAATATCATTGTCTTATTAAAACCAGGGAAAGACCCCCTGCTTCCCGAGTCTTACAGACCCATTTCCCTTCTCAGCACGGATGTCAAGATACTGGCAAAGATCTTGGCATCTAGATTGAATTTAGTTATTACAACAATCATACACCCGGACCAGACAGGATTTATGCCGGGTAAGTCCACTGCCCAAAATTTGCGTAGACTGTTTTGTCATTTGCAGAGGCGAGATCTGGTGGAGTTGGATGCGGTGGTGGTGTCTCTTGATGCGGCCAAGGCATTCGACTCAGTGGAGTGGACATATCTATGGGGGGTGCTGGAGAAGTTTGCTTTTGGCCCTCGTTTTATTAGGTTTCTCCAGTTGTTGTATTCCTTGCCCGTGGCCCGTGTGACGGCCAATGGCTTCACGTCTGAGATCTTTGCGCTGGAGAGGGGCACTCGACAGGGTTGCCCCCTATCCCCTGCACTGTTCGCAATGGCCGTGGAGCCGTTGGCTGGCTTGCTGCGATCTAATAGCAAGATCAGGGGTGTTAAAGTTGGGGGCCATGTGGATATTGTAGCCCTGTATGCAGACGATATGCTCCTTTTCTTACAGGACTCTGAGGACTCCTTGCAGGCTGTATTGCAGGTGGTGGAGGAATTTGGAGTTTTCTCTGGTCTATTAATCAACTGGGATAAGTCACATATTTTTCCCTGGTCTGGTCTTCTCCCTGAGAATACCCGGGGGGTGCACCCCTTACAATGGACGCTGCGGTTCAAATACTTGGGTATCTGGATCACGCCTATGGCGCGCAGTTATGTAGCCCAAAACATTGACCCCATTCTGATAACATTTAAAGAGAAAGCTCATAGCTGGAGAAAGCTACCGCTGTCTGTCCTAGGTCGGGTTAATTTATTTAAAATGATAATGCAGCCAAAGTTCCTATATGCCCTACACAACTCTCCGGTCTACCTCCCAAAAAAAGTATTCACTGTTATTGAGGGCGTTCTGTCCTCATTTATATGGGGTAATAAACCAGCAAGAGTCTCTATTAAGACGCTGTGTAGGTCACAACTTTCGGGGGGTGCGAGTCTTCCTAATCTAAGATTATATTACGTAGCGGCACAGTTGTCCCACTTGAGTGAGTGGACTGAGGATTCCTTGGATCCAACAATGGGGGGTCTTCTGGCTGAGCGGGCGGGGTGCTCTCCTGTTTTTTCCTTTTCTCCACTTCAACTCCTCCTCTCTGGCCGTGCGGCTTCTGGTCTGCCTCCCTTGTTACGTCAAGCCTTGCTAATCTGGCGCTATGCGCACACTCTTTATGATTGGGGGGGGGGGGGGGCAGGATGCCTGTACTCCGCTATGGTTTAATAGTACGTATTCTGAGTTGTACAAGATATCTTCAGATAATATTTGGATGACTAAGGGGGTAATATTTTTGAATCAACTATACTGCGATGGAGTGCTCAAGTCTTTTCAGCAATTGAAAATCGAATTTGATATGCCTAACACTGCCTTATTTCGGTATTTTCAGCTTAGACATGCAGTGCAGGCCCAGTTCCCTCATGGCCCACCTCCAATTGTAGATTCACCTGTTAAATCGTTGCTTAATTCTCTTAGTCAAAGGGGAAAAATATCTGTCATATATACTGTTTTGAATACTAGATATGGCCCTGATCATTTGGATACTCTTCGTATTAAATGGGAGACAGATTTGGGACCTTTGTCCCAGGAGCAGTGGATCCAGATTCTAGGCTCCATTAAATATACTACGCCATGTATAAAATATAAGCAAGTCTTTTTTTATATTCTGCACAGGGTGTATCGAACTCCTGTCACTATGCAAAGGGCTGGTCTTAGGGATAACTCTTGCTGCCCTAGATGCCGGGAGGCCGATGCCGGATTCTGGCACTTGCTATGGGATTGCCCCGTGGTTTCCCTTTTCTGGCGTAGGGTGTGGGGTGACATAACCTTGACTGCTCCACCCCTTCCCGCATTGGACCCTGGCCTATGCCTGTTTGGATTGGACCTTGAGGAAACACACTCTGTCGTGCTGTACAAATATGTTCTATGTCTCACTACGTTGGCGAGGGTTGTCATTGCTAGGGTTTGGTTCTCGGCTGACGTGCCTAGGGTGGAGCAGTGGAGGGCATTAGTAAATTCTGTAATTCAACATGAGAGACATATGTCTAAGATAAGGGGTTCCACCTCTCAATTTGCAGTGAAGTGGGATCGCTGGTGCAACACATGGCTGGGGGGACCGGTATTGGACACCTAGGCCTTCTTTTTTTTTCCTTTTTTTTTTCTTTACAGATATCACTTATCTTGGAACTCTCAGTGAATATATTTGACACACACACTACACATTGAAATTTATATATATATCTTTATTGATGGCAATTGTTACAGTTAGTTTTACTGTTGTTGTATGTTTTATGTACTGTATAAATATCACAAAATCTAATAAAAATATTACTTGATTTAAAAAAAAAAGACTCTTGCATTTCAGCCACGTCTGGGAGTTGTCTGGCCTGGACACTTAGGTACAAGATATAGGGGGTACAGACTGGAGTTTCAAACTCTCCCACCTCACCAATTCTTCAAATCAGGCTTGCCTGCTTTGCCGGCAGACAGAGCAATTCTTCTTGAAGCTACCCAAATATTGGTAGTGTTCGAGGTCATTGTTCCAGTTCCGCCTCATCAGTGGAACAAAGGTTACTATTTGAACTTTTTAATGGGACCGAAGCCAGATGGTTCGGTGCGGCCAATTCTGAACTTAAAATCTTTGAACGCTTATCTCAGGGTGTTCAGATTCAAGATGGAGTCTTTGAGAGCTGTCATCACAGGACTGACAGAGGGGGAGTTCCTGGTGTCCCTGGACATCAAGGATGCATACCTCCACATTCCCATTTGGTTGCCGAAACAGGCATATCTCAGGTTTGCACTGTTAGACAATCACTATCAGTTTCAGGCACTGCCGTTCGGTCTCTCCACGGCACCGAGGGTCTTCACAAAGGTGATGGCAGAGATGGTGGTTCTCCTCCGCATGCAAGGGGTGAACATAATTCTGTATCTGGACGATCTCCTGATCAAGGCGTCATCCAGGGAGAAGTTGTTAAGATCCATTGCTCTCACGACACATCTGCTCAAGGAGCACGGTTAGATCCTGAACCTTCCAAAGTCTCATCTGGAGCCGACAAGGAGGCTGTCTTTCCTGGGGATGATCCTAGACACGGAAGTGCAGAGCGTGTTACTACCGGTGGAGAAAGCATTGGTGATTCAAACAATGGTATGGGATGTCTTGAAGCTGGCCCTGGTATCGGTTCATCAGTGCTTCCGCCTTCTGGGGAAGATGGTTGCCTCCTATGAGGCTCTGCAGTATGGAAGGTTTCATGCTCGATCCTTTCAGCTGGATCTCTTGGACCAGTAGTCCGGATCTCAACTACATACTGTATGCACCAGAGGATACGTCTGTCACTGAAAGCCAGGATTTTGCTCCTCTGGTTGCTACAATTACAACACCTTCTGGAAAGCTGAAGGTTCGGAGTTCAGGACTGGATCCTTCTAACCACAGATGCAAGTCTAAGAGCTTGGGGAGCAGTCGATCAGTGGGAAACCTTCCAAGGAAGGTGGTCGAATCAAGAACTCCTTCTCCTAAAAAAACATCCTGGAGCTAAGGGCCGTATACAGCGGCCTTCTTCAAGCAGCACATCTTCTACAGGATCGGGCTGTTCAGGTGCAGTCGGACAACGTGACCACAGTGGCCTACATAAACCAATAAGGCGGAACAAAGAGCTGGGCTGCGATGTCAGATGTGTCAAGAATCCTCCTCTGGGCAGAAAGACACGCTGTGGCGATGTCAGCAATCTTCATTCCGGGAGTAGACAACTGGGAAGCAGACTTCCTCAGCAGACACGATCTCCATCCAGGAGAGTGGAGCCTCCATCCAGAGGTTTTCGAGGAGGTAACCGGTTGGGAGGGGGGGGGGGTCCCTCACATAGACATGATGGCCTCCCGCCTCAACAAGAAGCTGAGGAGGTACTATTCCAGGTCAAGAGACCCGCAGGCAGTGGCGGTGGACGCACTGGTAACACCGTGGGTGTTCACATTAGTGTATGTGTTCCCTCCACTTCCTCTGATACCAAAAGTTCTTCAACTATTAAAAAGAACAAAGGTTCTGGCAATCCTCATTGCTCCGGACTGGCCAAGGAGGGCTTGGTACGCGGATCTACTGGATCTTCTGCTGGAAGATCCAAGGCCCTTATCTCTTCAGGAGGATCTGCTACTGCAGGGGTCATTCGCTTATCAAAACTTACCACGGCTACGTTTGATGGCATGGCGGTTGAGCGCCAGATCTTAGTTAGGAAGGGTATCCCGAGTGAGGTTATTCCTACCCTGTACGGGCTAGGAAGGGGGTAACGTCTAAACATTACCATCGAATTTGGAAAAAATGTGAATCCAAGGAATTTCCTGCGGTGGAGTTTCAACTTGGGTGTTTTCTCCTTTTCCTGCAAGCAGGTGTGGATATGGGCCTGAGAGTGGGCTCCATCAGGGTCCAGATCTCAGCTTTGTCCATTTTCTTCCAAAAACATTTGGTTGTCCTCCCTGAGGTTCAGACCTTTTTGAAAGGGGTTCTGCACATCCAGCCTCCCTTTGTGGCGCCAACGGCACCCTGGGATCTTGATGTGGTGTTGCAGTTTCTGCAATCGGATTGGTTTGAGCCTCTATAGGAGGCTGAAATCAAGTTTCTCACGTGGAAGGCAGTCACTTTATTGGCCTTAGCTTCTGCTTGACGCGTGTCGGAATTTTGGGCTTTGTCTTGTAAAAGTCCCTATTTGATCTTACATGAAGATAGGGCGGAACTCAGGACTCGTCCGCAGTATCAGCTTTTCATATCAACCAACCTATTGTGGTGCAAGTGGCTACTGACTCCTCAATTGCTTCAAAGGCCTTGGATGTTGTGAAGGCTTTGAAAATTTATGTGAAGAGGACGGCTCGTCATGGAAAATCTGACTCTGTTTGTCCTCTATGATCCCAAGAAAAATAGGTGTCCTGCTCCTAAGCAGTCGATTTCACGCTGGATCAGGTTCACCATTCAGCATGCATATTCTCCGGCAGGATTGCCGTGTCCAAAATCTGTTAAAGCCCACTCTACTCGTAAGGTGGGTTCTTCCTGGGTGGCTGCCAGGGGTGTCTCAGCTATACATCTTTGCAGAGCAGCTAATTGGTCTAGGTTGAACACGTTTGATAAGTTTTACAATTTCGATACTTTGGCCTCTGATGACCTCAAGTTTGGTCAAGCGGTTTTGCAGGAGCCCCCGCGCTCTCCCTCCCATTCTGGGAGCTTTGGTACATCCCCATGGTACTAATATGGACCCCAGCATCCTCTAGGATGTAAGAGAAAATAGGATTTTAATTACCTACCGGTAAATCCTTTTCTCGTAGTCCGTAGAGGATGCTGGGCGCCCGCCCAGCACTTCGTTTTCCTGCATTGGTTTTATAGTTCAGTACTGCCTGGTTCCAAGGTAAGTTCTGTGTTATTTACTGTTTCAGTACTGTTTCAGCTTTTGCTGAGTTTTCTGGCACGTTGGCCGGATTTGCCTGTTGTGTGAGCTGGTATGAATCTCACCACTATCTGTGTATTTCCTTCTATCAAAATATGTTGTCTCCTTGGGCACAGTTTCTAGACTGAGTCTGGTAGGAGGGGCATAGAGGGAGGAGCCAGCCCACACTATTAAACTCTTAAATTACCAATGGCTCCTGGTGGACACATCTATACCCCATGGTACTAATATGGACCCCAGCATCCTCTACGGACTACGAGAAAAGGATTTACTGGTAAGTAATTAAAATACTATTTTTTAGACATTAGACAGGAAGAGTCCCCCACTCTTCCTGTGAGCCCACAGCACGGGGGGGAGTCACTTCTTTGCTCCTAGATGCCGAAAGACAACAGCGGGGGAGGGAGCAGCTACTCCTGTAACACACCTCCCTTATACACATAATACCCACAGATTTAGTGCCTCTTACACATAATGCCCACAATAGTAGTGGCACTAACTGTACACAGTGCCCACAGTAGTAATGCCCCTTACAAATAATGCCCACAGTAGAGCCCCTTAACACATAATACCCACAGTAGGGCCACTTATACATATAATGCCCACAGTAATGCCTCTTCCATATTATGGGAGGACAGAGTGGTCATTCTGACCCGTCCGCACGCAGCGGTTCATCACTGCGGTGCAAACGGGTCAGAAATGTGCATGTGCTGGGCAATGACCAGAAGAAAGAAGAAGGTGATCGCTAGCGTGATCGCAAGAAGATTGACAGTGGGGAGGCTTTCCGGGGCATGACCAGGCGCTTTAAAACGAATAACAAGTGGCGCTAGACAACCAGACTGTGATAAAACATTTATTTTCTAAAATGCATATAGAAGTTACAACAAACTCCCGGGGGTAATAAATCTTAAAACATCACAATATATGATGTTATTCGTTTTATAGTTTTTGTTTTAAGGGACTGGCAATTCCCTTCTTCAAGAGGCTGCTGACAACCACAGTGCAGTGCTATTCACCTGAGCGCATAGTTTTTTTTCTATGACCAGGCGCTTGTCTGATTTAATTCCTGGACCTTCATCGCTGGATCCATTGCACAGGGTAAGTAACTGCAGGGATAGTCTTGTTCTGCACAAAACATTAGCATAGCAGGGCTGCACAAGCGATCGCAGCCCTGCTATGCTAAAATACACTCCCCCCATAGGTTACGTCTAGATGATTGCACGTAGCAACTTTTTGCTGCTCGTGCTATCAACTCGGAATGACCCCTCAGTGTGCAATGAGGTGGAGGGCCAAGGCATATGCATACAGGAGCATGCCAAGACAAAGCGCTACACTGCCTACTCCTGCATTTAGAACCCTGGAGTATGGACTCACTGGTGGCGGTGGCTGCTGCTCTATGGCCAGGTCTGGCTGCTGCTGGCTGGGGGTAGGGAGAGAGAGCGGTCTGTCAGGAAATACATACAGAGCAGGTGCGTAACTAGAACTTTTGGGCCATAGAGCATCATTTTTAAGGGGCACCCAACTCAGGTCTCCAGAGAGAGCGTGGTGGAAGGGACAATAGTGACAGAGAGTGGCTGTAGGGACACAGAGATAGACAGTGACTGCAGGGAGACAGAGTGGTGGCAGAGAGAGAGAGAGAGGGAGAGAGAGATGGGGGGAGACAGAGAGTGGTGGCAGAGAGAGAGAGACAGCAAAAACATAGGCAGCAGGGACTTAGGGACAGAAAGCAGCAGAGACGTAGGTACAGATAGAGAGGCAGCAGGGAGTTAGGGAGACACAGCAGGGACTTAGGGAAAAAGAGCAGGGATGTAGGGACAGAGAGGCAGCAGGCACATTGGAACAGATAAAGGCAACAAAGCCATAGGAACAGATAGAGGGGCAGTAGGGACAGAGCGGCTCCTGCATGTGGGGCTGGAAGCATCTCAGGTCCCAGGAAGACATAGCCGGGGCACTGAATACACACACATATATATATATATATATATATATATATATATATATATATATATATAAAATGGAAATAGTTGGCACTCGAAAAAACGTAACTACAGACCGGGGTGCCCTCCTAGGATGAATGCACGATGTAGGTGTTCATGATGACTGAAGCCACAATCCACTGACCCCCTCACCACAGAAACAGGCGGCACTCCACGGATTTGATGTGAGACAAAAATTTATGAAACAAACTGCATGACGAGTCCAACGTTTCAACACCGCGGCGGGTGTTTTTGTCAAGGACACATGGTGAAAACAAACATAGTGTACATTGTTCTTACCTTAAATGCTCCTCTCGTATCAGTGCAGTCACGCAGGTGCGGCGGGCGGGAGAGACGCCGGCGGCTCCGGCATCGGGCGGCTGAAAATGACGTCACCGTTGCTAGGCTACCAGAGCGTATCAACACCCGGCGCATCCCGTCGCTGCACTGTAGAGAGGAAACAAGTGATACAAAGTATAAAAAAGTGATACAGTGATACAGTCAAACTATAAGAGGAAACAAAATAAAGTTTCCAACAAGTGTAAGTGAAGACATATTAAAATAGCTGAGCGATCGTGTGTCGGGGATCGAATCTAAACATTTTTAAATTAATCTATGTAAGAATACTGTACGGTGTACAGTGTATTACTATAAAACATGATAACAAGAACCCACAAGCTACACACTGCTACAAATGGCCCACTAGACAAATACAAATTGCTCCAAAGGGAAAAGATACACTAAACTAGCCAGTAAAATATTGTTTAAAGATCCCCGACACACGATCGCTCAGCTAACCTTGTTCTTGACAGTTCAGAAGCAGGAGAAACAGGAAAACGCAACACATATTCCTTCTTTAAGAAGGTTGATTGTAATAGTTACCTTGACTTCTCTAGCTGTCACTTATCTAGTTGGAAAAGGAATATTCCTTTTTCACAGTTCACAAGGCTCAGTCAGGCGCAATTGTGCAAGTATGGATAGATTTGATGAACAAGCCACTATATACACTGACAGGTTCAGAGAACGTGGCTACCCTGTTGGTCTTATTGAACAGTCAAAAATGCGGGTGAGGGATAGGGAAAGGAAGGATTTATTGGTTTACAAAGATAAGACTATTCACCAACATGAAAGGAATAAGGGAATATGTCCTCTTGTTACAGATTATAATAATGAGGCTGGAGCTATTAAAGCTATACTTAAGAGGAACTGGCATATATTACAACTAGGCCCAGTGTTAGCAGAACATTTACCGAAGCATCCCGAGGTATTCTTTAGAAAAGCAAGGAATATTAAATCTATGGTGTCACGTAGTAGGTTGGAACCAATTAGGGACAAAAAGGATAAGCATTTTCTGGATGATATTAAAGGGTGTTTGTGGAAGTTGTAAAGTTTGTAAATTGTTAGATAAGGTGAAAACTGATTTTGGGGGAAAAAATGACACAAGAAAATATAAGATCAACAGTTTTATTAATTGCAATTCCACCTATGTAGTATATATGCTCCCATGTCCCTGTGGATATAGGTACATAGGGAAAACAAAAAGAATGTTGAAGATCCGTATTCTAGAACATACAAGAAACATTAAAAACCAAATACTTAATCACAGTGTACCACGTCATTTCAAGGAACATCATTGCAGTGATCCCACTAAATTAAGATTTAAAGGAATAGAACATGTGGTTCTGAATAAAAGAGGTGGTGACAGGGACAGTGAATTGGAAAGAAGAGAAACTTTCTGGATACTGACCCTTAAAACTCTAAGACTAGATGGTTTAAATGAAGGGTTTGAAGTCACACCTTTTCTGAAATAGTGTTGTTACCTTTAAAATCTATTAGTATGTTCCGAATACGTTCATTACTGCCACCTCCTTTAGGTCTGAAAATGTCGATTATACCTGTATCTGTAGATGTCTTGTCCCTTTTTTCAGTTTTAATTATTTCTGTCTCAATTACTTATGCATGTGATTGATATGTCCATTTTAATTGTATGCACATTAAAAGAGTACATACACGCAATGTATGCTAAGCGCTTATGAGTCTGTAAACTGCACGGCTATTTGTGGTTTGCCGTTATGGTTCTTGTGGTCTGCCGCCACGGTATAAGATTAATTGTTTTTTAATATATATCCTTTTCTTTTTGTTTTAATATATATCTTTGTAAGCACGTCTAATTTTGTTATATGTATCCTTGCTGTTTGTATGCGATAGAGGATCTCAGGCTTGAACTTTCAAATAGCCGTACAGGTGTATGGGTTTAAGGATTGATGTAATTTTGATGAGGATTGATAAATACTGATCCTAGCGTCACAGACTCCAGCCTTCTGACGAAGTCGATGACGAAACGCGTTAAGGCGGAGTCGAGTGACGCATCGAAATCCCTGCGGCTGACTGAGCAAGTTGTTACGGACGTGTGTAATCCTGCCCGTAAGCTCCAGGGAAATTGCCGCCGGCGGGTGGTGGATTCTATCACGATTTGGTTCAATCCTTGTTCCAGTTCCGTTTGGGTTTTTTGTGGAATCATGTGGTAACCAGCCCACCCTGGTTGCCTTCCGGTACGAGTGTAATAGCTACATTTGTTTTAAAGCACCTTCGTGTTTGTTTTTAAAATAAAAAAAGTTTATGCACTATGGAGCGCCCCCTCTATATGTTTTATTGACAGATAGATATATATATATATATAAATATATATATATATATATAAAACAAGCTCTGTGATGCACGGAGATACCACATTAAATGGATACAGCTGGCCACTCCACCTACTTGGGTGGCAGGTCTCTGGCTGGCTGGCAGTCAGGTAGGCTTGTCCCTCTGGCAGGCCGCAGGCTCAGGATGCAGGAGTGCAGCATGCTCTCACTATGCAGTAAAGATGAGAGGAAGGAGAAATGGAACACAGTGCCTTTCTGCTTCCACTTCCTGTGTACTGTGTACACACAGCACACCTCCCAGTCTGCCTGCCATGTAACTAGTCCCACCAGGGCCGTTTCTAGACAATTTGGCTCCCAGTGCGAGATTTCAAAATGCGCCCCCCCCCCCCCATTGCTCTAAAAAAAAAATGTGCCCCCCCATATAGCCATAAAAAGAAAAAGCATGCGCGCGCGCTCCCGACAAGGGTGTGTGGCCTGATTAAAATGGGAGTGGTCTCATTAAAGTGGGCATTGCCTCATCTGATATCATCACACCCACCACAGGGGGAAAAAAATAAAAATAAAAAAGTCCCCTTTTTACACATTACAGCAGGCAAGTGTCCCCATATTACACAGCGCGGCAGGCAGGTGTCCCCATTTTACACAGCGCGGCAGGCAGGTGTCCCCATTTTACACAGCGCGGAAGGCAGGTATCCCCATTTTACACAGTACGGTAGGCAGGTATCTCCATTTTACACAGTACGCAGGCAGGTGCCCCCATTTTACAAAGTGCAGCAGGCAGGTATCCCCATTTTACACAGCGCGGCAGGCAGGTATCCCCATTTTACACAGCATGGCAGGCAGGTATCCCCATTTTACACAGCACGACAGGCAGATATCCCCATTTTATACAGCACGTCAGGCAGATGGAAGGGGGAGAGGGGGGGAGAGAGAGAGAATACTTACGTCTTCCCGCTCTTCGGTCCCGCCGCCTCACGTCCCTCGCGCCGGCCGCCTCCTCCTTCATGCTTATCTCCTTCATGCTTATCTCCTCGGCTCTCCCGAGCGCTCCTGCTCGGGGGGCGGGGCTTCGCGAAATGACGCGTTTGCGTCGTGACGTCACGACGCAACGTGTCATTCCGCGAAACTCCGCCCCCCGAGCAGGAGCGCTCGGGATAGGCGAGAAGGAGTAACAAAGTGCGGTTGCACGGCTCGCCCGCCGCTAGAAACGGCACTGAGTCCCACCCCCAGAAAACAGCCACTTTCCCTTCCAGACCTCCTGTGATCAGTGCTATAGAGACACTGAGGTAATTTGTTGCGCTCTTCAGCAGACACTAATAGATGTTCATTGCCTGTACTGTCAGAAAAACGGGCGAGTGGGGAAGAGGGACGCTGGGCTGTGAGGTCTGCGTGGTACTAGTGAGTGAGGGGGGAGGGAGCAAGGCTGGAAGTCAGTGAGGGGATTGGGAGCACTGCTGGCAGTGAGTGAGAGAGCAGGGCTCTTCACACTGCCTGTCACACGGTTTGATAGGCGAAGCAGCAGTAGTAGCGAGTGGACAGCAGCAAAGTAAAATAGAAAGACAAACCTCTCGTGGCAGCAAAGTGGCAGAGCTCCTCTTTAGTCTGGCGCCTCCCTGCTTTGCTGAGCAGGTAGTGTGCAATATTTTGTTTGCTACTTCAAGGACAAGATTGATAAGATCCGAGATGAAAATGTATGCTCTTCCTCAGGTGACCTGCTCAATTCCCTACCTAAACCCTATGGCACTTTCTCTTCATTTGATCCCACAAATAAAGATGTCAATGTCAATAAAGTATCAATGCTCTTCTCATCCTCCTACATTACTTCTCCTATTGATGCTGTATCCTCACAAATAAGTAAAGCTCTGTCTTCTGTGCTCATTCCAACTTTAACTAAAATGTTGAATCTCTCTCTTCTTGTATCTTTCCATCACTGTTCAAGCATTTAGTGATTACCCCATCCTAAAAAAACAATTCTGACCAAAGCTCTCTGTCAAACTACCATCCCATCTATTAGCTCCCATGCCCCTCCAAGCTTCTTTAGAGACTTGCCTACACTTGCCTCTCACACTTTCTTAATTCACGCAACTTCTTGGACCTACATCAATCAAGCTTTCGTTCTAAACACTCCACAAAGACAGCACTGACTAAAGTAGTGAATGATCTGGCCACTGCTAAGTATAAAGGCCATAACTCACTTCTTATTCTTATACAGGTTGAGTATCCCATATCCAAATATCCGAAATACGGAATATTCCGAAATACGGACTTTTTTGAGCGAGAGTGAGATAGTGAAACTTTTGTTTTTTGATGGCTCAATGTACACAAACTTTGTTTAATACACACAATTATTAAAAATATTGTTTTAAATGAGCTTCAGGCTGTGTGTATAAGGTGTATATGAAACATAAATGAATTGTGTGAATGTACACACACTTTGTTTAATGAACAAAGTTATAAAAAATATTGGCTAAAATGAGCTTCAGGCTGTGTGTATAAGGTGTATATGAAACATAAATGAATTGTGTGAATGTACACACACTTTGTTTAATGAACAAAGTTATAAAAAATATTGGCTAAAATGACCTTCAGGCTGTGTGTATAAGGTGTATATGAAACATAAATGAATTCTGTGCTTAGATTTAGGTCCCATCACCATGATATCTCATTATGGTATGCAATTATTCCAAAATACGGAAAAATCTGATATCCAAAATACCTCTGGTCCCAAGCATTTTGGATAAGGGATACTCAACCTGTAGATCTCTTTGCTGCTTTTGAAACTGTTGACCACTCTCTTCTCATACAAACACTATAATCCCTAGGTCTTCAGGACACAGCAATTTCTTGGTTCACAACCTACCCACCTAATCATTTTTTCAGTGTCCGCTTCTCTGAATCCATCTCTTCTTTGCTACCTTTATCAGCTGGAGTACTGCTCAGCTCAGTCTTGGGTCCTCTGCTTTTCTCAATCTCTATCACATCTCTCGGTAAACTAATCAGCTCTTTTGGATTTCAGTATCATCTAGATGGGACCCAAATCTACATATCCTTTCCAGATTTGTCACTATCTATACTGATATAGCGTGATTTTTGTATATACTCAACAAGGAGCGCTTATAAAATAACATGTAATGCAATTTATTAAGAATACATGTAAAAAAGCAATAATTACTGCATAAACATTTGTACCAAAAAAAAAAAACCCAATAAGAACAATCTAAGATGGCAGTGAATGAAGTGTAGCAATTTAGATGTAATATAAATGAAACTTAAATGAAATTAGTAGAGTTGCGGTCCATATATTGATGGTATAAAACTGGTAAATTCAGAATCAGTGGGAAGGATTTTTCCATATAGCATAAAGTCCACAGCTGTAAATAGAGTGGAGTGGGGACGTTATGCTCACCCCTAATCAAAGATTTAGTTCTCACCCGCTGCAGGTAGTGACCGTACTTTCCCATCGATGGCAGTGCAGACGTGTGAGCTCCAAACAGCTAATCGATTCCCCCTCTGTAGTTATGCAAGGGGGGAAAAAGGTGAGTCCACAATACCTAGTCTGCTGACGGGGCTTGTTGCAAAGCGACAGTCAGTTGTTAAATATTCCTAACGCAGCGGGCGGCTGGGGGAGGACATATCCACTTCAAATGATAATTGCTGCTTATTCCCAAGGGCAGACACTCGAACTCTGCAGCCCTCAATGCATTTTCCTGCCACAGCAAACGGCAGTTTCTTCAGGAGGTGTAGATGATCAATGAACAGGTGAGATGGTATTTAAACTGGTTGTGGCCAATCGGCTCCTGGTATTGTTCATTCACACCTGAGATTTTTAATTAGATCTAATCATTGCTATGAGCAAAACAAAGTGAGTCCATTCACTGCTTGAACTCATTAATTACAATAAATATAGGTGCTTTGCATATAAATGATGACACTAAATCTCATGGAAAAAAAATAAAATTATATATATATATATATATATATATATATATATATAGATACAGTATATATATATATATAAATTTCCACAAGTAGAGTCGCAGCACACTTCCAGGTCAATAGTTAGGTGCCAGGTCAGATAAATAACACAGTACTGTCCATACACTAAGGAACCCCACAGGAACCAAGCTCGTGGATAGACCAGCACACTGTTCAAGCAAATGAATATCTTTCTATGTTTTAATAAAGTGCAAAAGTTTCAATGCAAACATGCAGCACAGGTAGTTTAGCAGCAAAGTATCATATGCAGTGATATACTCAACATCCCAACAGCCGTTTCGTATGCCTTCATCAGGGGAATAGTAAGTTCAGCATATTTGTCAAAGCACTGCTCGTCCTGCAGTGCAACAGAGTAAAGTGCCAAGTGCCCAAACGCTGCAATACAAACGCAGCCTATTTAAACCCGGTGTATAATTACCTGATGATCATCTGCTGCCGCCGGCCACACGTGTGGAACAGTCCGACGTCACCCGGAAGCGCCGCAATGAGCCGTGCTCCGGTCACGACGTCAGAGGACTGGCGTGCCCACACTTCCCTGCACACCAGATGCCGGGCCGCGTCACACCACCACTCCCCCTGGAAGGACTAAGCCCACCAGGTCCTTCCCTGGTTGAAACCGTCCCATCGGCGCGTCAAATGACGCCCGAGAGGCGGTGCCAATACCAAGACAGGCTAGTTGTCACTGACAACCCGTGACAAGTAGCCCGTCACACTGTGGTCGAGCGGAAAAATGATGCACAGGTACAACAAATATACATCTAATCAATAAGACAAAACATATAAAATTACAACAGCTACAGCATCCCAATCGTGACTTCTACGCCCAAATGAAGGCACATATATAATATTCTATTAACCTTTGATTATGCCCATATTAGGGCAAAATATAAGTTCAAATTAGTGCCCCCAATTACTGTCAGTTCACCGAGTGGGATGTGTAACAAAACATACATATAAACAAATTAATAACCAAAACAATTTAAAAAAAAATAATTCCCTGTCAGATGATGGATCCAGACGCAATCCAGAAGTCTAGGCCCACGTGTACCCAATTCAGACCAAAAATTTTTTTTATAAAAAAAGAAGAAAAAACATAATAAAAATTATTCACAAGAATGGGGTAAAAGAAAAATCTTCATTGAGTCCTGTTGGAGTCAACGTTCCAAGCCGACGAATCCACCGACACTCCTGTTGTAATAACAATTTATGCCTGTCTCCGCCTAATTTAAGTGGTGGCACATGATCAATGGGCATGAACAATAGATCTTTGATGTTGTGTCCAAACAAGACGAAGTGCTTAGCAACCGGTGGTGTAGCGCCATCCATTTTGATGAATGCTCTTTTGATGGATGAACGATGTAAAGCAATACGTTCTTTCAGCATTCTCATCGTCTTACCTACATAAAGCTTGTTGCAAGGGCAAACAATCACATAAGTGACATATCGTGTTTCACATGTCATGCGATGACGTAAATGATATGTTTTGCCATTGGTAGTAGGATGAGAAAAGCTGCTCCCTGTGCGCATATGTTTGCAATTGACACACGACCCACATTTAAAGGCTCCTTTTTTAAGCTGTAGCCACACTTTTCTTTCTTGGGCTATAGGCACAATATCAGAATAAGTTATCTGATCTTTTAGATTGGAGCTCCGTTTGTAATAGAACAAGGGCAGATTTTCACAATGTTTCCCCATGATCAGGTCGGACTGTAAGATGTGCCAATACTTCAAGATCGCTTGTCTCATGCCATTAGATGATACAGAGTAGGTGCTGGAAAAAATCATTTGTCCTAGTTCGTCAGGACGTATTCTGGGCTCCATTAACTGTTTACGATCAAGTTTCAAACATCTGGAAATAGATTCCTGTACTTCTTTCGGATCATATCCCCTATCCACAAACTTGTTGCCCATCTCCAAGAGGGCCTTCGGTAATGCCCTACTGTCCGAAGTTATTCTGACAACTCTTACTAACTGTGAGAACGGCAGACACCTTTTCAGGGGTTGTGGGTGGAAACTTGATGCCAGTAGTAAAGTATTTTTGTCAGTTGGTTTTGTGAAGATTTCCATACAAAAAACCCCATCTTGTATCCTTACAGTAACATCCAAAAAATTGATACTGGTCAGATCATAGGTACACGTGAACCTAATTGATCCTGGTAAAAGATTCAATTTATTAACAAACTCAAGAAGTTTCAATTCACCTCCAGTCCACAGCATGAAAAGGTCATCTATAAAGCGAACGTAAAATTTAATAAATTTGGAAAATGATGGATCTGCCATAATATGGGCTCTCTCATACTGGAACATAAATAAATTAGCATATGATGGGGCCACATTGGACCCCATCGCTGTCCCCTGTAGTTGTAAGTAAAATGAATTTTCAAACAAAAAATAATTTTTGTGTAAAATAAAATCCAACAACAAAATCAAAAATTCACACGGCGGACCCTCATACTGTGGACTGGAGATAACCACATTTCTCGTGGCCTCTAAGCCCTCAACATGATTGATATTAGTGTACAGACTGGTGACATCAAGGGTCACCAGAATGCAATCATCCGGCAGTGGACCAATGGAATTCAGCTTTTTCAAAAAATCTGTAGTGTTCCTAATAAAATAGATTTGATTTTTTACTTATTTTTCTTGGTGTATTGTACTCTGTCTTGGTGATGGATCTAGAGGCAAATGATATTACAGGTACCAAACGTTTTCTAGATAAAGAGGTTTCCAAAATTTTATTTTCCTCTACTGACCAATTAGCCTTTGACATTGACACACCGACGGAAATAAATGCTGATTTGCTGCGACTGCGTAAAAGACTTGTTGAATTAGAACTACATGGTTTGACCATTTCACAATATCATAAAGAGAATTTAATCCCTTGTGGGTTTAGAATTAAAAATCAACCCACGTTGGGACGCAGCAATAAAGATTTTTGCCGTCTGTGGTGTCAAATATTGAATCAATGCAGTTTTGACTTGATGGTTTTAGTAGTCCAGCAGGTTAATTTGGATATTGAAACTGTGAAGAAAGAGATTTTATCTTGTGAATCAACAGGTTTGGACATTTTGAAGGCTGACGCTTCCTATGATTGGATAATCAAATTGGATGATTCAGTTGCAGCTTTTAGAAACGATCTGCTGGCCTTCAAAAAGTCCAAATACAGGAAAGTAAAGGAGGACTATCGAGACCTTCGAGTGTATCCTTGGCTATTTATTCAAGCTAATAGGCGGCCCTGGAGAACGGCCCAGGGTTTTCGTAGAAAATCTGAAGTTCTATTTACTGATATTGAGTCACATACTTCTCAGAGTGACTCTGATCACTCAAGCAATCAGAGAGGTCCTTTTTTAGGGGAAAAGATCTTCACAAGGAGCAAAGCGAGAGGAAACAAAGACACAAGGGACCCTGTAGGAGAGGGGGGATCAGGCACAAAAGGTTCCGGAGGGAGAAATTACAAGGGGAGTCGGAAATAGCTGTTTTCAATTTATCTGATTATGTTCCTTCAGCGGTAGAAATGGCAGTACTCTCCAAGGGACTCACGTTTGTACAAACTCACAAACAGAGTGTATTTGATTGTGAAGTCGAATTATATAAGTTTTTTCGACAGCTTAAACTTAAAGATTTTTTTTCTAAAAAGAGTGAAGTGAGTCGATCAACTAATCCCTTTAAAGCTCCCAGCAAGTTTGACCCGCCTTTATCTAATCCTGCCATTGAGGTTTTTATGCGTTTGGTCAAAAATGATGTCCTACCTAGTGTTTAGAACTCTAGGATCAAAAATTACAACATGACCAAAGCTGAGAGATCAGCCATTAAAACTCTACGGGATAACATTGATATCATCATATGCCCCGCCGACAAGGGCGGGGGGGGGGGTAGTGTTATTAAACAGGATTGATTATGTAAATGAAATCAATAGACAATTAGCAGATGGTCAATGCTATAAACAACTTCGCTTTGACCCTACCGATAACTTCAAGCGGGAGGTAGATTCGATTATTGGATTGGGACTCTCCAATAATTGGATAGATGAACAGACAGCAGGCTTTCTTACACAGGAATTTCCTCATATACCTTTGATCTATATTTTGCTCAAAGTCCACAAATGCATGCAGAAACCCCCAGGGAGACCTATTATCTCCACGAGGGGATCCTTGTGTCAAACATTGTCACAGTTTGTAGACTTCCATTTGCAGCCTGTTGTACAATCTATCTACGCCCTATTTTATTAGGGACACTACAGATTTTTTGAAAAAGCTGAATTCCATTGGTCCACTGCCGGATGATTGCATTCTGGTGACCCTTGATGTCACCAGTCTGTACACTAATATCAATCATGTTGAGGGCTTAGAGGCCACGAGAAATGCGGTTATCTCCAGTCCACAGTATGAGGGTCCGCCGCGTGAATTTTTGATTTTGTTGTTGGATTTTATTTTACACAAAAATTATTTTTTGTTTGAAAATTCATTTTACTTACAACTACAGGGCACAGAGATGGGGTCCAATGTGGCCCCATCGTATGCTAATTTATTTATGTTCCAGTATGAGAAAGCCCATATTATGGCAGATCCATCATTTTCCAAATTTATTAAATTTTGCGTTCGCTTTATAGATGACCTTTTCATGCTGTGGACTGGAGGTGAATTGAAACTTCTTGAGTTTGTTAATAAATTGAATCTTTTACCAGGGTCAATTAGGTTCACATACAGATGTGGATAAATCCACAGGGAACCAGCGCTCAAACCCTATTTGTAGTGGTGAATGTACGGTTATAAAGTGAAACTAAAATCAATAATGAAAAAGCAGGTAATATACTTAAGGTTGTTTATTCTAAGATGCTGAGATACTTTCTTTCCCAACAGGTATAAATTCGGTTTAAAAGTCAATCAGTGATTGGGGCACGCTCCTGGTTTGAGCTTAAATTCTAAAGTGCAAGGTTCAATTGAAAGAACAAATGCTGTAATCTTTGTAAAGTCGAAAAAAAAAAAAAAAAAGAAAAATGCCACAAAAAAATATTAATGATAATATGTACTAAAGTCCAAACGGTTTACAAGTCTATACAGACAGCGGCGTCCCGCTAATCTGTGCTCTGAAGTGAAGGATTCTCTTGTGAAGTGATGAACAGTTGACAGCGGTAGTGTATGCTTTGGTTAGAGTGGAGAATAAGGACCCTGGACTGGCGCTATTCCTCCTGCAGCACGTCCCACAGTAGAGCGCCCGAATCAGGCCCGCTCTGTGGGGCCGCTGACCTGGGGTGTGCGCCTGTCACAGAGGCGAAGTGGACCCGGCTGGAGCTCTCCGAGCGGCTGGCTGCGCCTCTCCTCCTCCTACAGGGACTTACCTTCTCCCTTCCCCTCCGCCTTCCACTCTCCGCTGTCTCGTGCTTCTTCCGTCGCCTGGCAACCGGTTGCTTCCGGAACTCCGGATCACGTGACCGGATGGTTTGCGGAAAGGATTAGCAGTACTGTCCTTCTTTGTAGTGAATATTCGTCCTCAGTCCATTGTAGTATAGATGGGTAGCTCCAACGCGTTTCGACCTGTTAGGGTCTTCCTCTGGGAGTCATTTGTGTGTTTAGGTTGCAGGAATTTAAGGTGTCCTGATAGGGTGGGATCAATTCCCATTGGTCCTCTGATCTGGCTTTGTGATTGGCTCACAGCTTGTCAATCGAAGTTTATGGGAGGATGTGACATCATCACAGTGCTTTAGAGTGTGCCCAGTATTATCTGGCTTTGTGATTGGCTCACAGCTTGTCAATCAAAGTTTATGGGAGGATGTGACATCATCACAGTGCTTTAGAGTGTGCCCAGTATTATCTGGCTTTGTGATTGGCTCACAGCTTGTCAATCAAAGTTTATGGGAGGATGTGACATCATCACAGTGCTTTAGCTTGTGCCCAGTATTATCTGGCTTTGTGATTGGCTCACAACTTGTCAATCAAAGTTTATGGGAGGATGTGACATCATCACAGTGCTTTAGAGTGTGCCCAGTATTGAAAAAAGGAAAATAATGGAAAAATATATCCGTAGTGAAAAGGATATATATAAAGTTACAATATAGCAGTTATATGAATCAAACTTGCAGAATGGTGTTAATACTCAAAATAATGAACCTTGGGATATTTTGAGGCTATGTTCAAAGGCATGAGAATAATGATTAACCCTCTACAGCATTAACCAATGCCTGTCACTACTTTGATGTAAGAATATCATAGAATAGTGAATGTAGCTGCTGTTGAATTGAATTGAAATGGGATATGTCTTCATTTGCATATGACAGACCTAATTTCGTTGTCAATGTTGAGCCCTTTGGGGGCCAGTGTCCCTAAATTAATCATCATGCACAGTTCTTCCTTATTGATTCTGGAGATGTAATCACCTCCTCTCCAGTTCTTTTTGACCTCTTTTACACCAGTGAACTTAAGTAGAGCAGGGTTTGAGTTGTGAAACTCTTTGAAATGTTGGGATAATGGGTGATCTTCTGTGCCTTTCCTAATGTTGCGTACGTGTTCCCCAATTCTGACTTTCAGTGGTCGTATTGTTCTTCCTACGTATTGTTTAACACATGGGCATTGGAGGATGTATATAATGCCCTTGCTGTGGCATGTCAACCTATCCCTTATCTTATACTCATGTGTATTCGCCTCAGATATTATGCTATCAATTAGGTTCACGTGTACCTATGATCTGACCAGTATCAATTTTTTGGATGTTACTGTAAGGATACAAGATGGGGTTTTTTGTACGGAAATCTTCACAAAACCAACTGACAAAAATACTTTACTACTGGCATCAAGTTTCCACCCACAACCCCTGAAAAGGTGTCTGCCGTTCTCACAGTTAGTAAGAGTTGTCAGAATAACCTCGGACAGTAGGGCATTACCGAAGGCCCTCTTGGAGATGGGCAACAAGTTTGTGGATAGGGGAAATGACTTGAAAGAAGTACAGGAATCTATTTCCAGATGTTTGAAACTTGATCGTAAACAGTTAATGGAGCCCAGAATACGTCCTGACGAACTAGGACGAATGATTTTTTCCAGCACCTACTCTGTATCATCTAATGGCATGAGACAAGCGATATTGAAGTATTGGCACATCTTACAGTCCGACCCGATCATGGGGAAACATTGTGAAAATCTGCCCTTGTTCTGTTACAAACGGAGGTCCAATCTAAAAGATCAGATAACTTATTCTGATATTGTGCCTATAGCCCAAGAAAGAAAAGTGTGGCTACAGCTTAAAAAAGGAGCCTTTAAATGTGGGTCGTGTGTCAATTGCAAACATATGCGCACAGGGAGCAGCTTTTCTCATCCTACTACCAATGGCAAAACATATCATTTACGTCATCGCATGACATGTGAAACACGATATGTCACTTATGTGATTGTTTGCCCTTGCAACAAGCTTTATGTAGGTAAGACGATGAGAATGCTGAAAGAACGTATTGCTTTACATCGTTCATCCATCAAAAGAGCATTCATCAAAATGGATGGCGCTACACCACCGGTTGCTAAGCACTTCGTCTTGTTTGGACACAACATCAAAGATCTATTGTTCATGCCCATTGATCATGTGCCACCACTTTAATTAGGTGGAGACAGGCATAAATTGTTATTACAACAGGAGTGTCGGTGGATTCGTCGGCTTGGAACGTTGACTCCAACAGGACTCAATGAAGATTTTTCTTTTACCCCATTCTTGTGAATAATTTTTATTATGTTTTTTCTTCTTTTTAAAAAAACATTTTTTTGGTCTGAATTGGGTACACGTGGGCCTAGACTTCTGGATTGCGTCTGTATCCATCATCTGATAGGGAGTTATTTTTTTTTAAATTGTTTTGGTTATTAATTTGTTTATATATATGTTTTGTTACACATCCCACTCGGTGAACGGACAGTAATTGGGGGCACTAATTTGAACTTATATTTGGCCCTAATATGGGCATAATCAAAGGTTAATAGAATATTATATATGTGCCTTCATTTGGGCGTAGAAGTCACCGATTGGGATGCTGTAGCTGTTGTAATTTTATATGTTTTGTCTTATTGATTAGATGTATATTTGTTGTACCTGTGCATCATTTTTCCGCTCGACCACAGTGTGACGGGCTACTTGTCACGGGTTGTCAGTGACAACTAGCCTGTCTTGGTATTGGCACCGCCTCTCGGGCGTCATTTGACGCGCCGATGGGACGGTTTCAACCAGGGAAGGACCTGGTGGGCTTAGTCCTTCCGGGGAGAGTGGTGGTGTGACGCGGCCCGGCATCTGGTGTGCAGGGAAGTGTGGGCACGCCAGTCCTCTGACGTCGTGACCGGAGCGCGGCTCATTGCGGCGCTTCCGGGTGACATCGGACTGTTCCACACGTGTGGCCGGCGGCAGCAGATGATCATCAGGTAATTATACACCGGGTTTAAATAGGCTGCGTTTGTATTGCAGCGTTTGGGCACTTGGCACTTTACTCTGTTGCACTGCAGGACGAGCAGTGCTTTGACAAATATGCTGAACTTACTATTCCCCTGATGAAGGCATACGAAATGGCTGTTGGTATGTTGAGTATATCACTGCATATGATACTTTGCTGCTAAACTACCTGTGCTGCATGTTTGCATTGAAACTTTTGCACTTTATTAAAACATAGAAAGATATTCATTTGTTTGAACAGTGTGCTGGTCTATCCTGAGCTTGGTTCCTGTGGGGTTCCTTAGTGTATGGACAGTACTATATATATATATATATATATATATATATATATATATATACAGGAATGTGTAGACACATAAGTCACATCCCTGATATTAAAGCCAAAATAAGTGGTTGTGACATCCTATAAGAGCTCCTAGGTTTACTTAGTCATTATAACCATACAAAACAATGGTGTCTTTAAGTGCTCTTAGTTTCCACAGGGCTCCAGTGGCTGAACTAGTAAGCAATAGGACTATGACAGCGATGGTCACAGGTTCGAGACCAGCATGCATAGAGTTCTTTTAATTAGAATTTAGCAATCATGTTTTGTAGGTTTATGAAATTGTTTATTTATTTATATATATATATATATATATATATATATACATATATTACATTATTATTGTTTTAGTTATTTGAGGAAATTTTATTCTGATTCAGCAATTATAAAGATAAAATTAACCTAAAGTAATACAAAATTCAAACTCAAATTTTCAATTTAGTTGATTGATTACTTAATTAGAGAGATGAGAGAGCAGATTATTATCAGTCAACATGCTACTCATTTAGCCCCACTAAACATAAAATAGAGAGTATGTATAGACATATGAAATTAAATAGAGTAGAGTGGCTAGAATATAAAGCCAACATAGCAGCCTAGTGGCATACAGTAGTAAAACAATATGTGATTAAAAAAATGATAGAGACACACATTTAATTAGTCATTATAGACATACAAAACAATAGTATCCTTTAGTGTTCTTAGTTTCCATTTAGCTCCAGTGGCTCAACAAGTAAGTAACAGGACTATGGCAAAAATGGTCACAGGTTTGAAACCAGCATACAAGAAGTTCTTTTAAATAGAGGTAGTATATTAGCAATTATATGTTATGGTTTTATGACAGTTTTTATATATACTTTTTTTATATAGTTATTAGGGGAAATTGTGTTCTAATTCATCAATTATAAGGATAAAGTTAACCAAAAATACAAAAAAATAATAATAAGCTAAAATTTTCGGTTAAATTGATTAATTACTTAATTCAAGAGATTAGAGAGCGGAGTGTTATCAGTCAATATGCTGTTCATTTAGCCCCACTAAACACAGGATAAAACATATATACACAGTATAGAGACATATAGAGTCATATAAGGTAGAGTGGCTAAAATATCAAGCCAACATAACAGCCTAGTGGCATACAGCAATAAAGGTATATGATTGAAGAGGTAGTAGAGACACACATTAGTACAGTATGTTATTTGAACTGATAGGACATGAGTGGGAATGGAACTAAATATATGATAGATGTAGCATTAAAGAGTTGTCATAATCATAGTACCCGATCATTATTAGGATGACTATTCTTATATAGGGTGGTTGTTCCTAACGAGGGAGGGGGACAAAGGAAAGATATATACAAAAATCTATCATTGTGATTCAAGTAAATTGAGTCTAATATAGAGAGAAAGATCATAACCAGAAAGCATGAGAACTAATTTAGATATTGTTCAGCTCAATATTCTCATTTAAACCCATGGGGAACAAAGTATCTAAAGTACAGATCCAGTATGCTTCCCTTTTACATAAACGATTGTATCTATCGCCACCTCTAAATTTCTTATTTACATGTTCAATCCCCTGGATAGATAGAACGCTAAAATCTCCTCCGTGCACTGAATTAACATGTCTAGGTACACTATATTTAACAGATTTCTTAAGGGTAAGTCTTCTGTGTTCCAGACACCTGGTGTTTAGTGAACGAATCGTTCTGCCGACATATTGGGTGCCACAAATACAGGATATTAGGTAAACCACATAAGTGGTTTGGCAATTGATGTTACCTATTATATTGAAAGGTTTCTTGTCTCTGGATGATAAAAATCGTTGAGTCTCATTTAGAGATTAACAAGTAATACATCTTGGTTTTCTACATTTGGAACAGCCTAATTTGGGAAGGCTTGATCCTAAGGTAGGGGTAATAGCTATGTTCATCTTATAGATGTTAGAACTAGATGTTAAGGGATCCAGAGATGTCTGAAAGTGGCTAGGTGACAGATTAGTTTTGTAAGTTATTAGCTTTCTTGTAAATAACTTTAGCTTCCTTTTCTAGGGAGCCAACCAAGATTCTGTCCATTTTTAAAATGGGAAAGTTCTTATTGATAATTTTCCTAATCGAATGTGAAGCATTATTATATTTGGAAATAATAATTTGTTCCTGATTTATTTGTCCTTTTGTGGAGGGACCTCAGAGGTAGTTATTGACAGTAAATCTACCCTATCTTTTAATTTCATATCGTTGAGGGCTTTATCCAATATATATTGAGGATAGCCTTAGTCTCTAAAAGACTGCGTAAGTTCTTCACTTTGAGTTAAAAAATCTGTCTCCTCAGAACAGTTTCTTTTGAGTCTAAAGTACTGACTCTTCGGAATATTATTTAACCAGGGTCTATAGTGGCAACTAGAATAATTAAGGAAGGTATTACAGTCGACCTTTTTCTTGAAGGTTTTTGTATGCAGTTTTCCACTCGACAAATTGGCATCTAGCGTAATATCCAGGAAAGTGATCTCGGTACAGTGAATCATGCTAGTGAAGCTGAGACCGTATGTGTTAGTGTTCAAGTGTTGAACAAAATATGTGACAGAATGAGTATCCCTTTCCAAATAATAAAATGGCCACTGCTAAGTCTAAAGGCCATAACTTACTTCTTATTCGTCTAGATCTCTTTGCTGCTTTTGACGCTGTTGACCACTCTCTTCTCATACAAACACTACAATGCCTAGGTCTTCAGGACACAGCAATTTCTTGGTTCACAACCTACCCACCTAATCGCTCTTTCTCATGCGTCCTAGAGGATGCTGGGGTCAAATTCAGTACCATGGGGTATAGATGGTTCCGCAGGAGCCATGGGCACTTAAAGACTTTTCAAGGGTGTGAACTGGCTCCTCCCTCTATGCTCCTCCTCCAGACCTCAGTTTTAGAAATGGGCCCAGGCAGACTGGATGCACTGCAGGGAAGCTCTACTGAGTTTCTCTGAAAATACTTATGTTAGGTTTTTTATTTTCAGGGAGAACTGCTGGCAACAGTCTCCCTGCTTCGTGGGACTGAGGGGGCAGAAGTAGGAACCAACTTCCTAAAGAGTTTCATGGCTCTGCTTCTGGCTGACAGGACACCATTAACTCCTGAAGGGACCTGAACGCTAGCCGTGCCTAGATGCTCACTCTGTCACCCCCCTCACAGAGCCAGAAGTCAGAAGACAGGTGAGTGTTAGAAGACAGATCTTCAATCAAGAAAGTGACGGCTAAAGGTACCATGCGGCTGGCCACACATACACAGGCACTGCAGGGTGCAGAGCGCGGGGGGGGGGGTGCCCTGGGCAGCATGAAACCTATGGAAACTGGCATAAATAAGAGGCATAAGTTGCTGGGCACAGTCCTACCCCCGCCAGTATAAAGAATTACCTCATAAAAGTTGAGGAGAAACACAACATTGAAGAGTGGAGCTTCCTCCTCAGTCAGCCAGCACACTGCTCAGCGCCATTTTCTCTCTTCCAGACTGCAGAGAAGAACGCTGGTCCTCCTCCACTGCTGAACAAGTATCAGGGTGCAAAACAGGGGCCACAGTGAATTTGGTGCTATATAATTGTGTGATTAACATTATAAAAGCGCTGCATGTCAGTGGGCATTTTGTGTTCACAGACATTGTGTTACTGGCGCTGGGTTGTGAACTGGCAAATCCTATCTGTGTCCCTCTGACAGATTTTACTGTGGGTCTGTCCCCTATAAATCCCGGAGTATTTGTGGTGTGGTTGTGCACGTGTGTGACATGTCTGTGGCAGAGAACTCTTCCTCTGTGGGAGACATGTTAGGGACACAGAGGTGTAATATGACACCAAGAGCCTGACTGGGTGAAAGGTTACATGATATTGTAAATCATATCAGTAAGAGGTTGGACTGAATCTCATACAGAAAACTGAAAATAATCTGTTGAAGATGTGATTTTTAATAGTTCTGCCTTTCATTCACAGGGACCCCTCTGGGTCACATACAAATTTGCACAAGTAGTACAAACTGATACCGACACGGACTCCTGTGTCGACACTAGTGATTCCAGGGGAATAGGTCCTAAGTTAGCAAAAAAGCATTCAAAACATGTTTTAGCTATAAAGGTGGTGTTAGAAGTTACGAAGCCCCCTCTTTTACCACAAGGAGAGGGTATACTTTAGTAAAGAAGTGATGTAAATTTCCCTCCACCTCAGGAGTTGAACAGTCTCTTTGAGGGAGTCTGATTTAACCTGAAAAGAAATTTCAGATTCCCAAAAGGAATTCAGGCAGCTTACCTTTTTCCAAAAGGTGGGAGTCACCCTGCATTTTAGACAGGGACCTGTCATAAAATAGAAAAGGTGTTTCTCCCTGCGCCTGGAATGGCTTCACTTAAGGAGCTGACAGGCGCAAGTGAGTGAGGTGATCTATTGATGTGGCCAATGGGACACTACTCAGGCCTACCATTGTCTGTGCGTGGGTGAGTAGTGCTATTGAGAAGTGGTCAGAAAACTTGTCATTAGACATTGACACAATAGATGGAGACGAGATACTCCTGACGTTAGGTCATATAAAAGATGCTGCTGCGTATGTACTAGAAACCATGAAATATATTGGTCTATTGGGATCAAGAACCGCTACCATGGGAGAATCGGCTCGGAGGGCATTGTGGATTCACCAGTGGAATGCTGATGCAGATTCCAAAAGAAATATGGAGGCTCTCCCATATAAAGGTGAGGCCTTGTTTGGTGATGGGCTGGATGCGTTAGTCTCGGCGGCTACCGCAGGTAAGCCGACATTCTTGCCTTATGCTCCTACACCAACGAAAAAGACACATTACTCTCACATGCAGTCCTTTCGGCCCAACAAATACAAAAAGGCAAAAGTTTCCCCCTTTTTGCAGGTAGAGGAAGGGGAAAAGGAAAAAAATCTGCAGCGTCTCCCAGATCGCAGGAGTAGAAGTCCACCCCTGCTTCTGCCAAATCTGCAGCATGACGCTGGGGCTCCCTTGCGGGAGTCCACTCGGGTGGGAGCATGTCTGAAACTTTTCAGTTAAATCTGGATTCAATCTGGCCTGGACCCATGGGTCTTACAAATAGTGTCCCATGGGTACAAACTAGAGTTTGAAGACGTCCCCCATGCCGATTTTTCAAATCGACCTTCCCAGCTTCTCTTCCAGAAAGAGAGGCAGTAACAACGGCAATTCAAAAATTATGTCAGGATCAGGTCATTGTCCTGGTACCCTTGTCTCAGCAAGGAGAAGGTTTTTATTCAAGCCTCTTCGTAGTTCCGAAGCCGGATGGCTCAGTCAGACCGATTGTAAACCTGAAAAATCTGAATCTCTACCTGCAAAGGTTCAAGTTCAAAATGGAATCCCTGAGGGTAGTGATTTCCAGTCTGGAGGAGGGGGACTTCATGGTGTCAGTAGACATAAAGGATGCTTACTTGAATGTTCCCATTTATCCTCCTCACCAAGCTTATCTGAGATTTGCAGTACAGGATTGCCATTACCAGTTCCAGACGTTGCCGTTCGGACTCTCCATGGCACCGAGGGTATTCACCAAGGTGATGGCGGAGATGATAGTCCTCCTTTGTCAAAAAGGAGTCAATATAATTCCTTATCTGGATGATCTCCTGATAAAAGCGAGATCCAGGGAACAGTTGGTGCAGAACATCGCACTCTCCCTGTCAATACTCGAACAACACGGTTGGATCATGAATTTTCCAAAGATGCAGTTGGAACCGACAACAAGATTGTCCTTTTTAGGGATGATTCTGGACACAGAAGTACGGAGAGTATTTCTTTCAGTGGAAAGGCTCTGGAAATCCAGAAAATGGTCAAACAAATATTGAAACCAACAAGCGTGTTGATCCATCAATGCATTCAGTTGTTGTGGAAAATGGTAGCGGCCTACGAGGCCATACAGTTTGGCCGATTTCATGCCAGAGTATTCCAGTGGGACCTGTTGGACAAGTGGTCCGGAACCCACCTACACATGCACCAGAATAATCCTGTCCCCCAAAGCCAGGATTTCACTCCTGTGGTGGCTACACAGTTCTCACTTACTAGAGGGATGCAGGTTTGGGATTCACAAGTGGGTCCTAATAACCACGGATGCAAGTCTCCGAGGCTGGGGAGCTGTCACACAGGGGGAAAGCTTCCAAGGAAAATTGTCAAGTCAGGAAGCCGGCCTTCACATAAATGTTATGGAATTGAGAGCCATTTACAACGACCTTCTACAAGCAGTACATCTTCTTCAAGATCATCCCATGCAGATCCAGTCGGACAATGTAACAGCAGTCGTGTACATAAACCGTCATGAGGGAACGAAAAGCAGAGCGGCAATGGCAGAGGTGACAAAGATCCTCCTCTGGGCAGAAAGACATGTAAGAGCTCTGTCAGCAATTTTCATTCTGGGAGTGGACAACTGGGAAGCAGACTTCCTCAGCAGACACTATCTCCATCCAGGAGAGTGGGGCCTCCACTAAGAAGTCTTTGCAGAGGTGACAAGTCTTTGGGGAGTTCCTCAAGTAGACATGATAGCATCTCATCTAAACAAGAAGCTTCAGAAATATTGTTCCAGGTCGAGAGACCCTCAAGAAATAACAGTGGATTCACTGGTGACCCAGTGGGTGTTTCGGTCGGTATATGTTTTCCCTCCACTTCCACTGATTCCAAAAGTTCTCAAAATAATAAGTAAAACAAGAGTTTGAGCAATCTTCATTGCCCCAGACTGGCCAAGGAGGGCTTGGTATCCAGATCTTCAGGAGTTCCTCATAGAAGATCCTCGGCCTCTTCCTCCTTGAGAGGACCTACTACAGCAGGGGCCGTGTGTGTATCAAGACTTACCGCGGCTACGTTTGATGGCATGGCTGTTGAGCACCGGATCCTAGCCCGAAAGGGTATTCCCAAGGAAGTCATCCCCACTCTTATTCATGCCAGGAAAGGAGTAACGTCTAAACATTACCACCGTATTTGGAGAAAATATGTGTCTTGGTGTGAATCCAAGAAGGCTCCTATGGAAGTGTTTGAGTTGGGACATTTTCTCAATTTTCTGCAGGCTGGTGTGGATGCGGGCCTTAGATTGGGTTCAATCAAGGTCCAGATTTAGGCCTTATCAGTTTTCTTTCAAAAACAACTGGCCTCCTTTCCAGAAGTTCAGACGTTCGTGAAAGGGGTTCTACACATCCAGCCTCCATTTGTGCCTCCAGTGGCACCATGGGACCTTAATGTGGTGTTGCAGATCCTTCAATCAGATTGGTTTGAACCTCTGCAGGAGATAGAATAGAAGTTCTCCTTTGGAAAGTGGTGATGCTTTTGGCCTTGGCATCCGCAAGGCGGGTGTCTGAGTTGGGGGGCCTTGTCTCACAAGAGCCCTTATCTGATCTTCCATGAAGATAGGGCAGAGTTAAGAACTCGTTAACAGTTTCTTCCAAAGGTGGTTTTGTCCTTCCACATAAACCAACCTATTGTGGTGCCAGTAGCTACTGACACTTTCACTGAGTCACAGTCTCTAGATGTGGTTAGAGCTTTGAAGATTTATGTCGCAAGAACAGCTCAGTTACGGAAAACAGAGGCTCTGTTTGTCTTGTATGCTCCCAGCAAGATTGGGTGTCCTGCTTCTAAGCAGACTATTGCGCGCTGGATCAGAGGGACAATTCAGCACGCTCATTCTACGGCAGGCTTGCCGTTACCGAAATCGGTGAAGGCCCATTGTACTAGGAAAGTGGGCTCATCCTGGGCGGCTGCCCAGGGCATCTCGGCTTTACAACTTTGCCGAGCAGCTACTTGGTCAGGATCAAACTCATTTGCTGAATTTTATGAGTTTGACACTTTGGCCGATGAGGACCTCAAGTTTGGTCAATCGGTGCTGCAGGGTCATCCGCACTCTCCCTCCCGTACTGGAGCTTTGGTATAACTCCATGGTAGGAGGGGCATAGAAGTAGGAGCTAGTTCACACCCTTGAAAATTCTTAAAGTGCCCATGGCTCCTGCGGAACCATCTATACACCATGGTACTGAAGTGGACCCCAGCATCCTCTACGGACTAGGAGAAAAGGATTTACCGGTAGGTATTAAAATCCTATTTTCAGTGTCCGCTTCTCTGAATCCATCTCCTCTTTGTTACCTTTATCAGCTGGAGTACTGCTCAGCTCAGTCTTAGGTCCTCTGCTTTTCTCAATCTCTATCACATCTCTCTGTAAAATAATCAGCTCTTTTCGATTTCAGTATTATCTAGAAGGGACCCAAATCTACATATCCTTTCCAGATTTGTCACTATCTATACTGGTCCATGTCACTGAATGCCTTTCTGCCATTTCATCTTGGATGTCATCTAGCCACCTTGTGAATGCTGATTTGCATACAGGACAAAAAGCTATACCTTTTACACTGAAATTCGAGCAGCTGCGGCTGCTGGATGTAATCTTTAACATATGTACTTTTTACTAACTTAGCATACACACACCGACACGTCGTGAGCACAATGTAGCTACACGTGTGCCTGAAGTACACTTATAACCTTAGCAGGGAGAAGACACGACACCAATTGTATTTAAGATGTTGGGATCCGACCCACCAACATATAATTGATCAAAGGGGGCTCCAGAACAATACAATCATACTAACAGAAAAGAGGCTACAATGCAATGGTACATATGTTTGGTTTCACCAGCGCCACGTGGTCCCGGTGCTCAGATCAATCAGGCATGATGACCCTTCAGAGAGAGAGAGTGACTGGATAGGCTGCTTTGGCTTTTATACATTTGGCCAAAACACAATACAATAGAAACTGTAACCTCTTCATCCATAGGTCAAAGGGTTGGTCATTTACAGTACAGGAGGGGTCATAGGTTTATTTGAAAAGGTGGGCGATGTCCGTTCCAGGTGTGATTGCAGTTGGTCTCCACTGGGTTCCCGCCGAATATCAGAATACAGTAAATACAGTATAATAGTAATATTCTGTTCCTGTGCATAATTATGCGCAGGAGCACGCTATCTTCTGCAAACTGCTACCGGAATGTTGCCATTAAAATACCCTACAGTTGGATACCAAACACCACCTTATAACCTAATCTTGTCCCATGATATCCTGTAAAGGTGAATCCCTTTGTTGCTGTTCCATTTAAACAAGTATAAATTGCTGGTGCGGTGCATGTGGGCTATGTGTACATTGTGCACTATGTGGATTTAATATATGATATGTTTTTATGGCTTTTCCATGCGAGTACAAATGCTACCGCTCTAACACGCGAGTACTCATACCACGCTCTAACACGCACGACCGCGCCAGCGGTCGTACGCAATTTGCGAATATGTGCACGCACGGCAGAACAAGTACGCGCACAGAGGCCATCTGTGTGGTGTTTGTACGTGGTGTGTGTACTGAAATATTTTCGACTTTGACAGTCCACCCTTTGGCAGTCATCAATAAATGCCACACTTTACTACTAAACAGAAAATATTATCTACACAATATATACAAGTTTGGATGATCGTGGTAGGTGGGAAATGTGTAACCTAGTGGGATAGTAAAAAGCATGTATGTATGAATCAATGTCTGAGGGGCATGTATCATCGTGCCGTATATGTTCTAAATAAGCTTCGAGGTATTGCAAAGTATACATTAAATCCTTCTCATCCCGTATTAAGGGTCTGTAAATGGGCAAACAAACACTACCGAGCTCTTTTCGGCTTCCTATTCCAACAAATGGGGTGCACATTTAGTTGATGATACATGGAGGGGGAGCATATGTGAATGCTACTATATGTGTATAACACCTGTCGACTATGTGTGTCATTAACTGAGGTTTGCAGAGATGAAGATAAGACACATATATATAAAAAAATACATTCACATAAGCATTTGGGTAGGGCTGACGTCTTTTCCAGTTGGATGTTTTCTGGGTAAGGGGGAAACAGAGAAAAATGGTGAAAGAAACAGGCCATGAAATTCATTTGCAATCCTTATCATAACACTGTCTCTATGGATGGATCATAAATCAAATCTGCTGCTGTAACAGCGCTCTTGCTCCTTAGACTCATCAAATTTGTGCTGTGCTTGCGCCGCGTTAGAATTCGAACACACCTGAATATCAGGCCAATAATTATGATGACTCCCAGGATACAAAGGAGAAACTTCCCCACACTCATAATAACATTCTGTGCCCACTCTCCTAACCCTGAGAACCATTTGCGTGGGTTCAACCATGAGACCCAGCCAGTCAGTTCATTACCTACAGTCGCTAAGGTAAGATTGTGCTTCCTCCTGAACTCCCACTTAAACTGCAAGATCTCGTCCATCTTCTGATTGATGATCTCCGTGGGGTCGTCAGTGCTGTTTGCAATATACATACAGCACTTCACACCATATTGAGTTGCCAGGGTAACACAGTACCCACCTGTCACGGCTGTGACGTAATTAAGGACCATCATGTGCTGGATCAGTTCCTTCTTGTAGGCTTGTAACTCCCTTCCCGTATACCTGAAGGTGTCATCATACATCTCGGTGATATTGTCTATCAAGTTTGCTAGCGCATGGATGTACCTATAATTTATAGTTCCTCTGGCAGTACGGGTAATATCTAATGTGAGAAGGAACTGAATCCAAGTGGATTCATGGATCAAATCAGAGGCTGCGTGCTCTGCCCTATCTATGAGGTGTCTCTTGATGATGTGTTCATAGTGGGTATGAGTATAAGGAGTCTGAGCACTGCGGTGAACGTATTTCATTTTGTCATGGGTTACGGTCATGACTTCTGGTAGTACTCTCCCAATATAACACAATCCCTCAGAGCTCGGAGTAAGCCACTTGTACGCTTTCCTCCCACATATGAAATAGGCATCATCTGGGAGAACATAGGGGACAAAATGTAACCTCACCATATTGCAAACCTTCCAGGTAAAGAAACAATCCCTAGTTCTCTCATTTGCTAGGTACAAGTATCGGGCTGTATGATATGGGCACAATACCCCTGCGATACTTTTCCAACCCACATGGTCTTGCTTCCACGTGTATACCGATACCGAAAATACCTCCCACTGTTGGCTATCTTGCGTACAAGTTCAAAGTCGATAGGTATCCCATCAGCTCTGTGCGAAAAGGTCATTGTCTGGTTATTCCATGTCACTTCCCAATTTCCTGGTTTTCGGAAATTGGAAATATTAAAACACAACAGGGACCCATCTACATGATACTGGTGGAGCTTCAAGCTAGGGGGCCTAGATATATTGAATTTCTTGTCCACCGGTCTCCCACCCCATAATTCGAGTACCTCATCTATTGCTAAAGGGTATGGCACTAATCCTGATTTACTCTGTATTTGAGGTACCTGTGAGCACACCCAGCATTCTGTCTGGTTTAAGACTTTACCCACTAGTGAGTGGTAATCACTCAACGGATGGCGGTCCATGTCGATATTAATGTTGGACTGGCATCTCCGGATGCACCCATCTTCAACTATGGTCTCACAATTTCTACAAATACAATATTCGTCAGACAATAATCCTTCACATTGACTCCGAGCTCCATGACTACCAGAGCGCTTATTGATACCAGCCTTTACTCGAGTGATGTGTTGCTCCTGAGATCCTACAAATTCGTACTCGCTATCAGAACCCATTCCAGATCCTTGCTCGACCTCTCTGGGACCCTCACCAAAACAAATTGTCCTGATCAAAAACAATATTACTAGCAGAACCTGAAACGCAGTCTCTTGTGATAGATCCATTTCGAAAGGGGAAAGAAGCAAAATAATGAGGAGGAGAAAGAGAAAATGGCAGTGGAAGGGAAAAAAAGAGAACTGGTACAACAACCATCTTTGATCTTGTTGCTCTCTGTGCTCAGGTGCCGTTTCAACAGTCCTGCCTCTCAGCTTTCCCGGAACAAACACTCTAGTGATACGAGGTTCTCTTCACCTTGCTCTTTGAACACACAGTTCACTTGGAACACACAGTTACCAAACTACACAATCTCGATAAATGTGAGCAATAAAACTACTTTGTCACAAGTTTTCTCCGGGTCAGCGACCTTCTTGCAGTGGGATGAGTGGACCCAAGTCTCTCTTTAGGCGACCTTTAATGCTGTAGTGCTGGTTAACAAGACTTGGTACGGTCCTTCCCACCTGTCAATGAGGCAACCTGAGCGTAGAAAATTTTGTATCATCACATAATCCCCAGGCTCAATGTCATGACAATTACTGTTCGGTAGGTCAGGAATCACCAGCTTTAGATTTCTTTGTTGATTTCTCAGCTGCCGGCTCATCCTAACCAAATATTTCACAGTTATTTCATTATTGCATTTCAAATCATCCTGGGGGTCTATCATTACATGAGGTTGTCGACCAAAAAGAATTTCAAAGGGTGATAAGTTAAGCAGTGACCTGGGAGTGGTTCTGATGCTGTACAACACTAGTGGCAAAGCTTCTGGCCACAGCAATCCAGTTTCAGCCATCAGTTTGCTCAGCTTGTTCTTAATAGTGCTATTCACTCTCTCTATCTTCGCACTCGCCTGTGGTCGGTACGGAGTATGTAGCTTGCTATTTATTCCCTTCAGTTTGCACATGAACTGAAAGACTTCACCTGTAAAATGGGTACCCCTATCACTTTCAATCATTCTAGGGATACCATATCTGCACACAAATTCCTGCACAATTTTCTTTGCAGTGAACTTAGCAGTATTTGTGGCAGCAGGGAACGCTTCTACCCAGTTGGAAAACACATCGATACATACTAACACATATTTCAAATTCCTACAGGGTGGAAACTGTATGAAGTTGATTTGATTACCTGAAAAGGTCCGTCTGTAGGAGGGATATGGGATGGCTCTGTTGGAATTTTCTCACCAATATTCTTCCTCAAGCAAGTAAAACATGTCATTGCTCTCTTACCTGCATGGGAAGAGAATCCTGGCGCACTCCAGTAGGCTCTTACCAGCTTGCACATACCCTCTTTGCCCAGATGAGTCAGACCGTGTGCCGCCTCAGCTAGGCTTGGAAGATATGCTCTGGGGGCCACTGGCTTACCGTGTCCATCTGTCCAAAGTCCTGAGGACTCCTGACCATACCCCTTCGACTTCCAGACCGCCTTTTCCTGTAGGGAACACAAATTTTGCATTTCAATTTGCTGCTGTGTGTTATCAGTTGCACGGGTCCGAGCAACTCGGATCTTCCCGCCTTGCTCGGTTAACCCGAGCGCGCCCGAACGTCATCATCCCGCGGTTGGATTCTCGCGAGATTCGTATTCTATATAAGGAGCCGCGCGTCACCGCCTTTTTTCACTCGTGCATTTGAGATGATCGTGAGAGGACGTGGCTGGCGTCCTCTCAGTTTCTATGTTCAGTGGGCTGCAAATATCTGAGCTCAGTGTGCTGCAAATATCTGTGCTCAGTGTGCTGCAAGTGCAAGTATCTACGTTCTCTGCCTGAAAAATGCTCCATATCTGTGCTCAGTGCGCTAATTGCTTTAATACCAGCAGTATTATATAGTAGGAGGACAGTGCAGAGTTTTGCTGACCAGTGACCACCAGTATTATACGTTCTCTGCCTGAAAAACGCTCCATATCTGTGCTGCATTGTAGTATATAGTAGGAGGACAGTGCAGAATTTTGCTGACCATCAGTATAACTATATATATAGCAGTACGGTACAATAGTCCACTACTCTACCCCTGTGTCGTCAAGTAAACTATCCCATCCATACCTGTGGTGCATTTCAGTTTTGCACAGTTTGCTGACCACCAGTATATAATATATGGCAGTACGGTACAGTAGGCCACTGCTCTACCTACCTCTGTGTCGTCAAGTATACTATCCATCCATACCTGTGGTGCATTTCAGTTTTGCACAGTTTGCTGACCACCAGTATATAATATATAGCAGTACCGTACAGTAGGCCACTGCTCTACCTACCTCTGTGTCGTCAAGTATACTATCCATCCATACCTGTGGTGCATTTCAGTTTTGCACAGTTTGCTGACCACCAGTATATAATATATAGCAGTACGGTACAGTAGGCCACTGCTCTACCTACCTCTGTGTCGTCAAGTATACTATCCATCCATACCTGTGGTGCATTTCAGTTTTGCACAGTTTGCTGACCACCAGTATATAATATATAGCAGTACGGTACAGTTGGCCACTGCTCTACCTACCTCTGTGTCGTCAAGTATACTATCCATCCATACCTGTGGTGCATTTCAGTTTTGCACAGTTTGCTGACCACCAGTATATATAATATATAGCAGTACGGTACAGTAGGCCACTGCTCTACCTACCTCTGTGTCGTCAAGTATACTATCCATCCATACCTGTGGTGCATTTCAGTTTTGCACAGTTTGTTGACCACCAGTATATAATATATAGCAGTACGGTACAGTAGGCCACTGCTCTACCTACCTCTGTGTCGTCAAGTATACTATCCATCCATACCTGTGGTACATTTCAGTTTTGCACAGTTTGCTGACCACCAGTATATAATATATAGCAGTACGGTACAGTAGGCCACTGCTCTACCTACCTCTGTGTCGTCAAGTATACTATCCATCCATACCTGTGGTGCATTTCAGTTTTGCACAGTTTGCTGACCACCAGTATATAATATATAGCAGTACGGTACAGTAGGCCACTGCTCTACCTACCTCTGTGTCGTCAAGTATACAATCCATCCATACCTGTGGTGCATTTCAGTTTTGCACAGTTTGCTGACCACCAGTATATAATATATAGCAGTACGGTACAGTAGGCCACTGCTCTACCTACCTCTGTGTCGTCAAGTATACAATCCATCCATACCTGTGGTGCATTTCAGTTTTGCACAGTTTGCTGACCACCAGTATATAATATATAGCAGTACGGTACGGTAGGCCACTGCTCTACCTACCTCTGTGTCATCAAGTATACTATCCATCCATACCTGTGGTGCATTTCAGTTTTGCACAGTTTGTTGACCACCAGTATATAATATATAGCAGTACGGTACAGTAGGCCACTGCTCTACCTACCTCTGTGTCGTCAAGTTTACTATCCATCCATACCTGTGGTGCATTTCAGTTTTGCACAGTTTGCTGACCACCAGTATATAATATATAGCAGTACGGTACAGTAGGCCACTGCTCTACCTACCTCTGTGTCGTCAAGTATACTATCCATCCATACCTGTGGTGCATTTCAGTTTTGCACAGTTTGCTGACCACCAGTATATAATATATAGCAGTACGGTACAGTAGGCCACTGCTCTACCTACCTCTGTGTCGTCAAGTATACAATCCATCCATACCTGTGGTGCATTTCAGTTTTGCACAGTTTGCTGACCACCAGTATATAATATATAGCAGTACCGTACAGTAGGCCACTGCTCTACCTACCTCTGTGTCGTCAAGTATACTATCCATCCATACCTGTGGTGCATTTCAGTTTTGCACAGTTTGCTGACCACCAGTATATAATATATAGCAGTACGGTACAGTAGGCCACTGCTCTACCTACCTCTGTGTCGTCAAGTATACTATCCATCCATACCTGTGGTGCATTTCAGTTTTGCACAGTTTGCTGACCACCAGTATATAATATATAGCAGTACGGTACAGTAGGCCACTGCTCTACCTACCTCTGTGTCGTCAAGTATACTATCCATCCATACCTGTGGTGCATTTCAGTTTTGCACAGTTTGCTGACCACCAGTATATATAATATATAGCAGTACGGTACAGTAGGCCACTGCTCTACCTACCTCTGTGTCGTCAAGTATACTATCCATCCATACCTGTGGTGCATTTCAGTTTGGCACAGTTTGTTGACCACCAGTATATAATATATAGCAGTACGGTACAGTAGGCCACTGCTCTACCTACCTCTGTGTCGTCAAGTATACTATCCATCCATACCTGTGGTGCATTTCAGTTTTGCACAGTTTGCTGACCACCAGTATATAATATATAGCAGTACGGTACAGTAGGCCACTGCTCTACCTACCTCTGTGTCGTCAAGTATACTATCCATCCATACCTGTGGTGCATTTCAGTTTTGCACAGTTTGCTGACCACCAGTATATAATATATAGCAGTACGGTACAGTAGGCCACTGCTCTACCTACCTCTGTGTCGTCAAGTATACAATCCATCCATACCTGTGGTGCATTTCAGTTTTGCACAGTTTGCTGACCACCAGTATATAATATATAGCAGTACGGTACAGTAGGCCACTGCTCTACCTACCTCTGTGTCATCAAGTATACTATCCATCCATACCTGTGGTGCATTTCAGTTTTGCACAGTTTGCTGACCACCAGTATATAATATATAGCAGTACGGTACAGAAGGCCACTGCTCTACCTACCTCTGTGTCGTCAAGTATACTATCCATCCATACCTGTGGTGCATTTCAGTTTTGCACAGTTTGCTGACCACCAGTATATAATATATAGCAGTACGGTACAGTAGGCCACTGCTCTACCTACCTCTGTGTCGTCAAGTATACTATCCATCCATACCTGTGGTGCATTTCAGTTTTGCACAGTTTGCTGACCACCAGTATATAATATATAGCAGTACGGTACAGTAGGCCACTGCTCTACCTACCTCTGTGTCGTCAAGTATACTATCCATCCATACCTGTGGTGCATTTCAGTTTTGCATAGTTTGCTGACCACCAATATATATAATATATAGCAGTACGGTACAGTTGGCCACTGCTCTACCTACCTCTGTGTCGTCAAGTATACTATCCATCCATACCTGTGGTGCATTTCAGTTTTGCACAGTTTGCTGACCACCAGTATATAATATATAGCAGTACGGTACAGTAGGCCACTGCTCTACCTACCTCTGTGTCGTCAAGTATACTACCCCATCCATACCTGTGGTGCATTTCAGTTTTGCACAGTTTGCTGACACCAGTATATAATATATAGCAGTACGGTACAGTAGGCCACTGCTCTACCTACCTCTGTGTCGTCAAGTATACTATCCATCCATACCTGTGGTGAATTTCAGTTTTGCACAGTTTGCTGACCACCAGTATATATAATATATAGCAGTACGGTACAGTAGGCCACTGCTCTACCTACCTCTGTGTCGTCAAGTATACCACCCCATCCATACCTGTGGTGCATTTCAGTTTTGCACAGTTTGCTGACCACCAGTATATATAATATATAGCAGTACGGTACAGTAGGCCACTGCTCTACCTACCTCTGTGTCATCAAGTATACTATCCATCCATACCTGTGGTGCATTTCAGTTTTGCACAGTTTGCTGACCACCAGTATATAATATATAGCAGTACGGGACAGTAGGCCACTGCTCTACCTACCTCTGTGTCGTCAAGTAATCTATCCATCCATACCTGTGGTGCATTTCAGTTTTGCACAGTTTGCTGACCATCAGTATTCAATATATAGCAGTACGGTACAGTAGGCCACTGCTCTACCTACCTCTGTGTCGTCAAGTATACTATCCATCCATACTTGTGGTGCATTTCAGTTGTGCGCATTATATATAGTAGTAGGCCATTGCTATTGATATATTACTGGCATATAATTCCACACATTAAAAAATGGAGAACAAAAATGTGGAGGGTAAAATAGTGAAAGATCAAGATCCACTTCCACCTTGTGCTGAAGCTGCTGACACTAGTCATGGCCGAGACGATGAAATGCCATCAACGTCGTCTGCAGAGGCCGATGCCCAATGTCATAGTAGAGAGCATGTAAAATCCAAAAAAATAAAGCTCAGTAAAATAATCCAAAAATCTAAATCAAAATCGTCTGAGGAGAAGCGTAAACTTGCCAATGTGCCATATACGACACGGAGTGGCAAGGAACGGCTGAGGGCCTGGCCTATGTTCATGGCTAGTGGTTCAGCTTCACATGAGGATGGAAGCACTCATCCTCCTGCTAGAAAACTTAAAAGAGTTAAGATGGCAAAAGCACAGCAAAGAACTGTGCGTTCTTCTAAATCACAAATCCCTAAGGAGAGTCCAATTGTGTCGGCTGCGATGCCTGACCTTCCCAACACTGGACGGGAAGAGGTGGCGCCTTCCACCATTTGCACGCCCCCTGCAAGTGCTGGAAGGAGCACCCACAGTCCAGTTCCTGATAGTCAAATTGAAGATGTCACTGTTGAAGTACACCAGGATGAGGATATGGGTGTTGCTGGCGCTGGGGAGGAAATTGAAAAGGAGGATTCTGATGGTGAGGTGGTTTGTTTAACTCAGGCACCCGGGGAGACAGCTGTTGTCCGTGGGACGAATATGGCCATTGACATGCCTGGTCAAAACACACAAAAAATCACCTCTTTGGTGTGGAATTATTTCAACAGAAATGCGGACAACTGGTGTCAAGCCGTGTGTTGCTTTTGTCAAGCTGTAATAAGTAGGGGTAAGGACGTTAACCACCTAGGAACATCCTCCCTTATACGTCACCTAGAGCGCATTCATCAGAAGTCATTGACAAGTTCAAAATCTTTGGGTGACAGCGGAAGCAGTCCACTGCCAACTAAATCCCTTCCTCTTGTAACCAAGCTCCTGCAAACCACACCACCAACTCCCTCAGTGTTAATTTCCTCCTTAGACAGGAAAGCCAATAGTCCTGCAGGCCATGTCACTGTCAAGTCTGACGAGTCCTCTCCTGCCTGGGATTCCTCCGATGCATCCTTGAGTGTAACGCCTAGTGCTGCTGGCGCTGCTGTTGTTGCTGCTGGGAGTTGATCGTCATCCCAGAGGGGAAGTAGGAAGACCACTTGTACTACTTCCAGTAAGCAATTGACTGTCCAACAGTCTTTTGCGAGGAAGATGAAATATCACAGCAGTCATCCTGCTGCAAAGCGGATAACTCAGGCCTTGGCAGCCTGGGTGGTGAGAAACGTGTTTCCGGTATCCACCGTTAATTGACAGGGAACTAGAGAATTGATTGAGGTACTGTCTCCCTGATACCAAATACCATCTAGGTTCCATTTCTCTAGGCAGGCGATACCGAAAATGTACACAGACATCAGAAAAAGAGTCACCAGTGTCCTAAAAAATGCAGTTGTACCCAATGTCCACTTAACCACGGACATGTGGACAAGTGGAGCAGGGCAGACTCAGGACTATATGACTGTGACAGCCCACTGGGTAGATGTATTGCCTCCCGCAGCAAGAATAGCAGCGGCGGCACCAGTAGCAGCATCACGCAAACAGCAACTCGTTCCTAGGCAGGCTACGCTTTGTATCACCGCTTTCCACAAAAGGCACACAGCTGACAACCTCTTACTGAAATTGAGGAACATCATCGCAGAATGGCTTACCCCAATTGGACTCTCCTGGGGATTTGTGACATCGGACAACGCCACCAATATTGTGCGTGCATTACATCTGGGCAAATTCCAGCACGTCCCATGTTTTGCACATACATTGAATTTGGTGGTGCAGAATTATTTAAAAAACGACAGGGGCGTGCAAGAGATGCTGTCGGTGACCCGAAGAATTGCGGGCCATTTTCGGCATTCAGCCACCGCGTGCCGAAGACTGGAGCACCAGCAAACACTCCTGAACCTGCCCTGCCATCATCTGAAGCAAGAGGTGGTAACGAGGTGGAATTCAACCCTCTATATGCTTCAGAGGATGGAGGAACAGCAAAAGGCCATTCAAGCCTATACAGCTACCTACGATATAGGCAAAGGAGGGGGAATGCACCTGACTCAAGCGCAGTGGAGAATGATTTCAACGTTGTGCAAGGTTCTGCAACCCTTTGAACTTGCCACACGTGAAGTCAGTTCAGACACTGCCAGCCTGAGTCAGGTCATTCCCCTCATCAGGCTTTTGCAGAAGAAGCTGGAGAGATTGAAGGAGTAGTTAAAACAGAGCGATTCCGCTAGGCATGTGGGACTTGTGGATGGAGCCCTTAATTCGCTTAACCAGGATTCACGGGTGGTCAATCTGTTGAAATCAGAGCACTACATTTTGGCCACCGTGATCGATCCTAGATTTAAAACCTACGTTGTATCTCTCTTTCTGGCAGACACAAGTCTGCAGAGGTTCAAAGACCTGCTGGTGAGAAAATTGTCAAGTTAAGTGGAACGTGACCCGTCAACAGCTCCTCCTTCACATTCTCCCGCAACTGGGGGTGCAAGGAAAAGGCAAAGAATTCCGAGCCCACCCGCTGGCGGTGATGCAGGGCAGTCTGGAGCGAGTGCTGACATCTGGTCCGGACTGAAGGACCTGCCAACGATTACTGACATGTCGTCTACTGTCACTGCATATGATTCTGTCACCATTGAAAGAATGGTGGAGGATTATATGAGTGACCGCATCCAAGTAGGCATGTCAGACAGTCCGTACGTATAGTGGCAGGAAAAAGAGGCAATTTGGAGGCCCTTGCACAAACTGGCTTTATTTTACCTAAGTTGCCCCCCCTCCAGTGTGTACTCCGAAAGAGTGTTTAGTGCAGCCGCTCACTTGTCAGCAATCTGCGTACGAGGTTACTTCCAGAAAATGTGGAGAAGATGATGTTCATCAAAATGAATTATAATCAATTCCTCCGTTGAGACATTCACCAGCAATTGCCTCCAGAAAGTACACAGGGACCTGAGATGGTGGATTCCAGTGGGGACGAATTAATAATCTGTGAGGAGGGGGATGTACACAGTGAAAGGGGTGAGGAATCGGACGATGAGGAGGAGGTGGACATCTTGCCTCTGTAGAGCCAGTTTGTGCAAGGAGAGATTGATTGCTTCTTTTTTGGTGGGGGCCCAAACCAACCAGTCATTTCAGTCACAGTTGTGTGGCAGACCCTGTCGCTGAAATGATGGGTTTGTTAAAGTGTGCATGTCCTGTTTACACAACATAAGGGTGGGTGGGAGGGCCCAAGGACAATTCCATCTTGCACCTCTTTTTTCTTTCATTTTTCTCTGCATCATGTGCTGTTTGGGGACTATTTTTTGAAGTGCCATCCTGTCTGACACTGCAGTGCCACTCCTAGATGGGCCAGGTGTTTGTGTCGGCCATTTGGGTCGCTTAGCTTAGTCACACAGCTACCTCATTGCGCCTCTTTTTTTCTTTGCATCATGTGCTGATTGGGACTATTTTTTTGAAGTGCCATCCTGTCTGACACTGCAGTGCCACTCCTAGATGGGCCAGGTGTTTGTGTCGGCCACTTGGGTCGCTTAGCTTAGTCACACAGCTACCTCATTGCGCCTCTTTTTTTCTTTGCATCATGTGCTGTTTGGGGACAATTTTTTTAATCTGCCATCCTGTCTGACACTGCAGTGCCACTCCTAGATGGGCCAGGTGTTTGTGTTGGCCACTTGGGTCGCTTAGCTTAGTCATCCAGCGACCTCGGTGCAAATTTTAGAACTAAAAATAATATTGTGAGGTATGAAGTGTTCAGAATAGACTGGAAATGAGTGTAAATTATGGTTATTGAGGTAAAAAATGCTATGGGAACAAAATGACCCCCAAATTCTATGATTTAAGCTGTTTCTGAGGTTTTTTTGTAAAAAACCACCCGAATCCAAAACACACCCGAATCCGACAAAAAATTTTCAGGGAGGTTTTGCCAAAATGCGTCCGAATCCAAAACACGGCCGCGGAACCGAATCCAAATCCAAAACACGAAAAATTTCCAGTGCACATTACTAGTGTGAAGTAGAACATCTGTGGAAAGCGAAAAGAGGGGAAATAATATAAAGAAATTGTCAGGTTTGCATTCACCATCAGGCTGTCACACCATCATGCATATCGGTGTCGGCACACAGTCTCCTTTCACCAGTATTCTCATTCTCCACCCTTTGTGCATGACCAGGCACACTGAAGTAATACTGGTGTCATCTTGCTGGTGAGATATACTGGGTTTGGGCAGCACTCTGAAGGACCGAGTAGGCATGTGGTGTTTGAACTGTAACAGGGTCCATGTATTGTACCCTCCTGTAGGTGAACGTAACAGATGAGGAAGAAACTTTGAAGAAAAATCACATAGAGGTTAGTAACAGATAAGTTTGTAGAGGCAAAGAGGATTTTATAAAATTTGACAACTGGATTGGGCACTATGGGGAATGACTTCCCTACTTGGTCTATTCCCCTTAAAAAAAATCCTATGTGTGTTGTATCTCTACTGGGACTATCCCAGCCATCAATCCAATGTCCTGTCCATCCTAAGTTCATAGGGAGCACGGTGTCTGTGAGATAATTTCCTCTACCTGTCATGGACATGAATCTAGAACAGTGAAATGTAACATTAGTCTTCGTGGGTGTCTGACATACTTTGTACTTCCTGAGCATGAGCACATTATATGTATTTCATATCTAACAAAGCTCCTGTTAAGTTAATCAGGGGCCATTTCTGCTAGAGAAAGAAGCAAAAGTTTAGAGGCCCCATCTTAACCCCAGCAAGTTTTGTCAAAAGGTAATGTTGCATATATTCCGTTCTTCCCATTAACCGAATCTGTGTTTTCTATGTGGCTCGTGATCTCTTACTATATGTCCCTTGGTCCCGTCTATGTGTTTAATAATGTGGCTTGTGTTTTCTGTCTAGGGGGTCTATATTGACTATGTGTCCTACTACTCCTACAATCTATGGCAAAATGCCCTTCCTTCCTACAAGTGTAAGATATTATTGACCTTGACTTACCATTAGGGATCTGGGGTTTGGACTGATGGGTCTTTCCTGTATGTGCCTGTATACCTACCGTCCTCAACCTCTCCTCCTGTTGTTCTCTGCACCTAACAATGTTCTTGTGATGCTCAATAGCGCACTCTTTAAGTTTAGCTACTGTGACCCCTCTCCAATTTGGTAATGAAGTCTGCACCCGACCCTCAATGCCTTATTGAGACCGTCCATTAGCACAGAGACAGCCACCTCCCTGGAATTTGTATTGTTCCCTATATCCGATACCCCAGTGTATCTAGCCATTATTTGTAACGCTCTATGGAAATATTCAGATGTCATTTCACTTTCTCTCTGTTTTATGGAGAAAATTTTACTCCACTTAACAGCAATGGGGAAATACAATCCTAGTTGCATGTTGATTCGTTCCACATTCTCCTGATTGTGTTTGTCAGTCGTAGGATTATCCGACTCTAATTTACAATCCATGATACATTTTTGGCCGTCAATATTAGGGGGTAGGCACGCTTTCAAGAATGTCCGCCAATCTTTGTTTGCCGGTTCATGGGCATTACCTAGGTCCCTGATAAACTTCTGACACCTGGCTAAATGCTTCTGGGGATTGGGGAATTCTGAAATGATTGACCGCAGTTCTGATCTGGACCATGGGCAATACATAGCATTATTCCTGGTGAGGGTTACTCCCTGACTATTGGTTCTCCCATTGGGAGTTACTATTTGCAAGACAGGATGTAATCCTACCATTCCATTCCTAATCTGATCACTGTGAGGTGTTAATGTTTCTGTGTAATGAACAGTCTCACACTTACCGATGTCTGTGATCTCACCAATCCTTTCAGTGGGGGATACTGTTACTGCTCTTACTGGTCAGGGCCCACTTGAAGTTCCTGTAAGGCGATTGCCTGGATGAGGGCTGAGAGTTGGATGGATTCATCATTTTCCTCTGACCTATGACCTTGGAGAGAGTTCAAAACAGGATACAACTTGCAAGGGTTAAGGTTAACACATTGATTTCTGCATTTTTCTATAATTTACGGATATACCATTGATTGTAGCCATTCTCTCCCCTCCGACCTGTGTCAGTAATGGTGTGTTCGTGCCCTCATTCCTGCTAGGTTGGAACTTGCTTCGCGAGTTTGTTCCCTTTGCACCTCCCCTTCTTGTTGCCACCGGTTTAAACAATCGTTATGTCTGATCCTTTGTTTTCTAGATTTGATCAGACATATTCCAATACCTACATTCTGCAGTACCTCTGGTTCAAAGCTACCCACCCCAGGAAATGCTGCCCTATCTTTAGCAGTCATATGTACCCATTCATTGCAAAAAACCTCCATGTGTGAACCATGTTTCTCACACATAAAAAACCTTGCTGACCCTCTCGGCCACAATTCTTCTGCCTGAACCCTGGCTAAACGTCTCTCGCTTGAGCAACTGGCTCCCATATTTGTGGGTCTTGCCCTATCGGCTGTTCCCACAAACACCAAAATACTCAATGCAAGCAGACGGTGAAAGTTACTCGAGCGTCTTTACACTCGCTCTGCCCACGCTGGCCAGTACAACGATACTGTCACATCTAGCAGAGTTTGAGGATCCGGCAGCTGAGATTTGGCCGAGGAGGTAGCAGGCTGTGAATGAACCAGATGAGGGGGCTGGATATAGTTCCTTCGCATGGGACACGAAGCAATGAAGAACGTAGGCGGGGTTTGAGAGTCAATGGAAAGTATTTATTATGTACAGGGCTGAGGTAGAGAACCGAGGCTGGAGCACGATGGTTAAAGACGTGGCTGGAGGCGAAGAACTGTGGACTGTGATTTGAAAGTTGAGACTGTAGATGATGAACTGTGGAACTGTGGATGATGGTTGAAGACGTGGCTGGAGACAAGGTCTGTGGACTGTGGTTTGGAAAACGAGGCTGAAGATAATAATCTGCAGGCTGTGGTCGGTGGTACAAAGGCGTGGCTGGTGAAGGAGATCTGTGGAGTGTGGCTTGAAAGACGAGGCAGAAGACCAGGGGCCGACTGTGCCCAAAGAGTCTTACTGGACCGGGTTTTCCATAAGCGCTTCCACAGGCCGTAGCAGGCTAGAAACGGCAGGGCTGCAGCAGCAACAGACAACCGACCAAGCAGGTTCAGGAGGAACCATAATCCGGCAGGAATCCTGGGAGCACAGGCTAAAGCACTTACAACAGGGTTGTAACTTGAAGCACTGGCATCCCTGTCCTAAACTAGCCCCCTTTTATAGGGAGAGCTTCCCCTGGATTGGCTGGAAGAAAAAGGAAACAGGAACTATGCTCAAAACTTGGTCTCCAACATGGCGGCGCCTAGTAATGCAGACCTTTTTGCAAAGCCACATTGCTCACTGCCCCTGGTCTCCTAGCAATGACTCAGCAAGAGCGACCTGCTGTAGCGGCGTCCCGCCGCCACGAGCGGACCCCTTCACCGCCGCTACTGCTGCCCACGGATCCGGCGCAGCAGCCCACCTCTGCCGCAGCCCGCACATCGCCAAGGAAGCCAGCCCCAGCGTACCGGTAAGACTCCGGACGCTGACAGTACCCCCCCCCCCCCCTTTTTGGGTGGACTCCGGACACCTATGTGGTTTAGTTGGAAACTTGGCATGAAATGTCCGAAGAAGTCTTGGAGCATGGACATCCTCTGCATCTACCCAAGATCGCTCCTCTGGCCCATACCCCTTCCAATCAACAAGGTACTGGATGTGACCATAACGTCTGCGAGAATTGAGGATCTTGTGAATCTCAAATTCATCTCCATGTGCTGATTGGATCTTGGGTGATTTAGGCAGAGCGGCTCTGAACCGATTAAGTACCAATGGTTTTAAGAGATAAATAGGAAATGCATTAGGAATTCTAAACTGCGGAGGTAATTTCACTTCGTAAACCACAGGATTCAGCACTTATTCAATTGGGTAAGGCCCAATAAATCTGGGAGCAAACTTTTTTGTAGGAACCTTTAATCTTAGGTTACGTGTGGAAACCCAAACCCGATCTCCTACTTGGTACAGCTATTTGTTTCAGATCTGCATAGGTCTTATATCTCTTGGATGTCTTGAGCAAAGTCTTGCAAACTTGTTTCCAGGCTTCAGTAAATTGTCGAAGTGTTGACTCTGCGGCAGGAACCTCGAGCGTAGGCAGAAGTTGGAAGTCAGGAACTCTTGGATGGTAACCATAATTAATGAAGAATGGAGAAGATTTTGTTGCAGAGTGATAAAGATTGTTATGGGCAAATTCTGCAAATGGGAGGAAGTCCACCCAGTTGTCCTGTGAGGAGGACATAAATAAACGAAGAAAAGTCTCCAGATCCTGGTTCACTCTCTCTGTTTGACCATCTGTTTGGGGATGATATCCTGAGGAGAAGTTTAATTTCACGCCAAGAGCAGAACATAGGGATCTCCAAAACTTGGCCACAAATTGAGGACCTCTATCAGACACGATTTCCTGTGGTAGACCATGGAGTTGAAAGATCTCCGCTATAAACAATTTTGCCAAATGGGATGCAGATGGAAGATTAGCCAGAGGAACAAAGTGTGCCATTTTAGAGAATCGGTCAACTATGACCCATACGGTGTTCTGCCCACCAGACGTAGGTAAATCTGTAATAAAGTCCATAGAAATATGCGTCCATGGTCTTAGTGGTACCGGCAAAGGATGGAGTAACCCGGCTGGTGGACCTTTGGGACTTTTATGCTGAGCACATTTTGGACAGGCAGCCACGAATTCCTGAATGTCAGTCCTGAGATGAGGCCACCAGTAGGAGCGCTGAATGAATTTAAGAGTCTTATGACCGCCCGCATGGCCCATGAAGGAGGAGGAGTGAGCCCATGTAAGAAGTTTTTGCAAAGATTTGGTGCAACGAAGATCTTCCCTGGAGGAGGAAGTGGAGAGGTATTAGTTGCAGAAAAAGAGGTGGATTCCAGGATAAATTGCTCTTTTGAACGGTCAGAGGGTTCTTCTGAACTTAGGGAGCGAGATAAGGCATCTGTCTTTTTGTTGAGGGAACCTGGTCGGTAACTGAGTTTAAAATTAAAACGGGTAAAGAAAAGTGCCCATCTTGCTTGGCGTGGGTTCAGACATCGGGCTGACTGTAGATACAGGAGGTTCTTGTGATCCGTGGTTACCGAAATTGGATGCTGAGCTCCCTCCAACAAATACCTCCACTCCCCAAAGGCCAACTTAATTGCCAGTAATTCCTGTTCCCCAATAGCGTAATTCTGTTCAGTGGGGGAGAATCTTCGCGAGAAGAACGCACAATGATGGACCTTCTTGTCCTCGAAAAGCTGGGATAATACTGCTCCCACTCCCACAGTAGAGGCATCAACCTCCACCAAGAACGGACGGCTGAGATCGGGTTGTCGAAGAACTGGAGAAGTCGTGAAGGCCTCCTTTAAAGATGAAAAAGCTTCCAAAGCCTCAGGAGACCACTTGGCAGGATTGGCTCCCTTCCTAGTTAATGCGGTTATAGGAGCTATGACAGAAGAATAATTTTGAATGAATCTTCGGTAGAAGTTAGCAAACCCCAGGAAACATTGAATTCCTTTAAGGGTAGCTGGAAGCGCCCAATCCTGAATCGCCTGGATTTTAGCAGGGTCCATCTGTAACCTCTGCACTGAAAGAATGTAACTAAGGAATGGAATTGTGGGTACTTCAAAGGTGCACTTCTCTAACTCACAGAATAACTGATTCCTTCGTAAACAAGTTAACACTTCTTTGACTTGTTCCCGATGGGTCTTCAGATCCCTAGAAAAAATTAGGATGTCATCCAGATACACTACCAAGCAGTCGTAGAGGAGATCTCTGAAAATTTCGTTAACAAACTCTTGAAAGACGGCTGGGGCATTACATAGGCCAAAAGGCATTACCAGGTATTCGTAATGGCCGTCACGGGTATTAAATGCTGTCTTCCATTCGTCCCCTGGGCGAATACGTATAAGATTGTAGGCCCCCCGTAAGTCCAACTTAGAAAATACAGTAGCTCCTTTAACACGGTCGAACAGTTCTGGAATCAGAGGTAATGGATATCTGTTCTTAACTGTTATGTCATTGAGACCTCTATAGTCAATACAGGGCCGCAACCCCCCATCCTTCTTTTTGACGAAGAAAAACCCCGCTCCGGCCGGAGATGTAGAAGACCTGATGAACCCTTTCTCCAAGTTCTCCCGGATATACTCCGACATGGCCTGTGTCTCGTGAAGTGAGAGAGGGTAAATTCAACCTCAGGGAAGAGTCTTACCGGGTACTAGCTCAATGGGACAATCCCAAGTACGATGCGGAGGCAAGGTGTCCGCCCCATGCTTACTGAAAACATCTTGAAAAGCTTGGTACTCCACAGGAAGGCTGGAAGGGCTGGAAGAACAGAGAGGTCTAACTGAAGGTAAACAGTTCTGAAACCAGTCTTGTCCACAAGAGAGAACATCCATAGTTTGCCAATCTATGTGGGGATTGGGTCTGATTAACCATGGAAACCCTAGGATTAGTTCATGAGAGGCTTTAGGAATTACAAGGAAAGAGATTTTTTCTGAATGGAGAACTCTGACCTTCATCTAGAGAGGAATAGTACGAAAGGATATAATACCCTCAGGGATATAACTTCCATCCACTGCGGTGACAGAAATGGTACGATCCAAAGGAACCGTTTGTATTCCAGATCGTTTGACCAGAGCTGACGTAAAGAAGCTTTCATCGGCTCCGGAGTAGAGTAGTGCAGGGATGAGAAGAGAAGAAGAAGGGAGCTCAAATTGGGTTAACAGGACAGACTCTTTCTTGGTATGTAATTCTGAGAATTCTCCTAGCTTGACCTCTCCAGTACAAACTAGGAGCGGGCGTTTCATGGACGTAGATTGCAAGTTTTAACAAAGTGGTCAGATGCACCACAACACAGGCAGAGTTTCCCCTGTCGCCGTCTCTGACGTTCTTCATTGTAGAGGCAGGAGCGATTAATCTGTATGGGTTCTTCCGCAGTTGGTGATGATGGTGTTGGTGGAAGAACGACTCTAGGCTTAGGGCGATCTGACCGCAACCTCTCCATACAGCGTTCTCTGTACCTCAGGTCTAACTTATTGCATAAAGAAATTAGTTTATCCAACTTATCAGGTACGTCCTGAGTTGCGAGGTCATCTTTGATCTTTTCGGAGAGACCGCTACAGAAACCTGCAATGAGAGCCTCCTCGTTCCAGTACAGTTCTGAGGAAAGGGTACGAAACTGGATCACGTACTGACTGACCGTACGCGTGCCCTGACGCAGGCACAGGATCTCCAATGAGGCGGCAGAGGTCCTGCCCGGTTCGTCGAAGATTCTTTGAAAGGTGGCCACGAATTCTGGATAGTTAGATAAGATGGGATCCATCCTCTCCCACAAAGGTGAAGCCCATTCAAACGCTTGCCCGGTAAGTAAAGAAATTATATAGGCTTCTTTGGTTCGTGCTGATGGGAAGTTGGCCGACTGTAGTTCGAACTGTATCTCGCACTGGTTAAGAAACCCGCAGCATTGTTTTGGATTCCCATCGAATTTACTGGGAGGTGGAAAATGCAACCGTGGAAGTGGTACTGGTACAGGAGGAAGCGGGACCGGAGGTGCTAATGTGGGAGCAGCTGTAGATACTTGAGGGGCTGTCATGGCAACACAGAGAGAATCGAGACGTTCGGACATACTCTGCATGAACTGCACGATTTGAGATTGTGTGGCCTCCTGCTTACTTAAGCAAGACCAGATATCTGCAGTTGAATCCCCTCCTGAGGCCTGATCACCCGTCGAATCCATTTGGCCAGTGCTTACTGTCACATCTAGCAGAGTTTGAGGATCCAGCAGCTGAGATTTGCCCGAGGAGGTAGCAGGCTGTGAATGAACCAGATGAGGGGGCTGGATATAGGCCCTCATTCCGAGTTGATCGGTCGCAAGGCGAATTTAGCAGAGTTACACACGCTAAGCCGCCGCCTACTGGGAGTGAATCTTAGCTTCTTAAAATTGCGACCGATGTATTCGCAATATTGCGATTACTAACTACTTAGCAGTTTCTGAGTAGCTCCAGACTTACTCTGCCTGTGCGATCATTTCAGTGCTTATCGTTCCTGGTTGACGTCACAAACACACCCAGCATTCGCCCAGGCACTCCCACCGTTTCCCCGGCCACTCCTGCGTTTTTTCCGGAAACGGTAGCGTTTTCAGCCACACGCCCCTGAAACGCCGTGTTTCCGCCCAGTAACACCCATTTCCTGTCAATCACATTACGATCGCCGGAGCGAAGAAAAAGCCGTGAGTAAAATTACTTTCTTCATAGTAAAGTTACTTGGCGCAGTCGCAGTGCGAACATTGCGCATGCGTACTAAGCGGATTTTCACTGCGATGCGATGAAAAATACCGAGCGAACAACTCGGAATGAGGGCCATAGTTCCTTCGCATGGGACACGGAGCAATGAAGAACGTAGGTGGGGTCTGAGAGTCAATGGAAAGTATTTATTATGTACAGGGCTGAGGTAGAGAACCGAGGCTGGTGCACGATGGTAAAAGACGTGGCTGGAGGCGAAGAACTGTGGACTGTGATTTGAAAGACGAGACTGTAGATGATGAACTGTGGAACTGTGGATGATGGTTGAAGATGTGGCTGGAGACAAGGACTGTGGACTGTGGTTTGGAAAACGAGGCTGAAGATAATAATCTGAAGGCTGTGGTCGGTGGTACAAAGGCGTGGCTGGTGAAGGATATCTGTGGAATGTAGCTTGAAAGACGAGGCAGAAGACCCGGGGCCGACTGTGCCCAAAGAGTCTTACTGGACCGGGTTTTCCAGGAGTGCTTCCACAGGCAGTAGCAGGCTAGAAACGGCAGGGCTGCAGCAGCAACAGAGAACCGACCAAGCAGGATCAGGAGGAACCATAATCCGGCAGGAATCCTGGGAGCACAGGCTAAAGCACCTACAACAGGGTTGTAACTTGAAGCACTGGCATCCCTGTCCTAAACCAGCCCCCTTTTATAGGGAGAGCTTCCCCTGGATTGGCTGGAAGAAAAAGGAAACAGGAACTATGCTCAAAACTTGGTCTCCAACATTGCGGCGCCCAGTAATGCAGACCTATTTGCAAAGCCACATTGCTCACTGCCCCTGGTCTCCTAGCAACGGCTCAGCAAGAGCGACCTGCTGTAGCGGCGTCCCGCCGCCACGAGCGGACCCCCTCACCACCGCTACTGCTGCCCACGGATCCAGCGCAGCAGCCCACCTCCGCCGCTGCCCGCACATCGCCAAAGAAGCCAGCCCCGCGGCCCCAGCGTACCGGTAAGACTCCGGATGCTGACAGATACACTGTTGATAGTGGACCGCAATGTACCCAACTTAGGGCTCCTATAAGACCTTACAGCACCGTCATTTCTTTTAGTGAAGGTTCTGTTGGAATATTTTCCTGAGAGAGGCAGCGAAAAATTCCTTTTCGCCATCTTTCCACTGGAAATTTTGTAGGGTGAAAAAAACAGTTGCCTAATAACTATTGCTTCACCCTTTCCAATGGAAGTCCACCAGGGAGATTTCCCAGCGTTATCAAAGAAAAACCCCTTTGTTTACACAATCAAGTCTGCGTATGCTTTTCCACAGCGCATATGACACAATGGTATCACGTTGTGCTGTGTAGAACACACGGACGTGCAGTTCAATCACACAGCGTATAGATACTTGTTATCTATCCGCCCCACGATCGCTGTCACCTGGAACACCTAGTTCACCTGGAACACCTAGTTCACTTTGAACACCTATTTCACTTGTGACACACAGTTCACTTTGAACTCTAGTTCACTTTGAACACCTAGTTCTTATCACGTAAGGTTGCGAACTCTACGCCACTGAGCCTCTACTAACCCAGTGTTCACCGATGGGATCCTGAATTCCGGGGTTCAGCTCCACTCACTCCGCTTTCACTCACTCAAATACACCTTGTTTTTCTTTTCTGTACAGAAATATTTTTTTTTACTCCCTTAGGTCAGCCGCTTTAACCCAGAGGTACTTACAGTTTTGAAACTAAATTTTTAGGGTAACCTGTTTTTGAAATCGGATAGTTATGTGCTATTGTATAAAATGTATACTATCCCACCTTTAATTGAACAAATATCGTGTGCTTTGTACTTAGCATCCGTATACCTACACAACCTCGCGTAAACACGCGACCAGCGTGCCTTTTACGCCACGAGCGCTCTCCTGTAATTTGTCCGGACCACGTGTACAAACGTGCGTCCGCAATAAAACAAACCACACAGTCTCTATAAATGTGAGCAATACAAACTATAACCGCTCACAAACACAACCCACACTTGTTCTGTATAACATTTTACGACTGGGCCAGAACTGCATTTTGTGTTTTTATAATTACTCCCTTAAATACATTTACTTAAAATGTATCTATATAGCAAACAAATGTATCCGATTTCACACAGGTCTAAAATGAACTAATAAACTATACCTGTGGCAACAATATGAGAGGGTATGCAAAGTATCGGTATGCCCTGTGTACGCTATATTACATTAAGATAATAAACGGCTTTTTTCCTGTGTCCAGGTTTCACACTAGCATCCCTTAAGACTGCAGTACAGACGTGATCTAACAATACAGAATAATAAGGTTTAGGAACACCCAAGCAACCAGAAAGTCCCCACCCTTTGTTGATAGATCAAAGTCTGTTTTGTTAGCTGCAAGTCTGTGAGTATGTAGTGAACCGGACGCGCCCCCAATTGTGAATGCTGATTTGCATACAGGACAAAAAGCTATACCTTTTACACCGAAATTCGAGCAGCTGTGGCTGCTGGATGTAATCTTTAACATACGTACTTTTTACTAACTTAGTGTACACACACACCGACACGCTGTGGGCACAATGTAGCTACACGTGTGCCTGAAGTACACTTATAACCTTAGCAGGGAGAAGACACGACACCAATTGTATTTAAGATGTTGTGATCCGACCCACCAACATATAATTGATAAAAGGGGGTTACAACAACAATACAATCATACTAACAGAAAAGAAGCTACAATGCAATGGTACATACGTTTGGTTTCGCCAGCGCCACGTGGTCCCGGTGCTCAGATCAATCAGGCATGATGACCCTTCAGAGAGAGAGTGACCGCATAGGCTGCTTTTGCTTTTATACATTTGGTCAAAACACAATACAATAGAAACTGTAACCTCTTCATCCATAGGTCAAAGGGTTGGTCGTTTACAGTACAGGAGGGGTCATAGGTTGATTTGAAAAGGTGGGCGATGTCCGTTCCAGGTGTGATTGCAGTTGGTCTCCACTGGGTTCCCGCCGAATATCAGAATACAGTAAATACAGTATAATAGTAATATTCTGTTACTGCGCAGAATATTATGCGCAGGAGCACGCTATCTTCTGCAAACTGCTACTGGAATGTTGCCCTTAAAATACCCTACACTTGGATACCAAACACCTCCTTATAACCTAATCCTGTCCCCTCATATCCTGTAAAGGTGAATCCCTTTGTTGCTGTTCCATTTAAACAAGTATAAATTGCTGGTGCGGTGCATGTGGGCTATGTGTACATTGTGCACTATGTGGATTTAATATATGATATGTTTTTGTGGCTTTTCCATGCGAGTTCAAATGCTACCGTAATTACTCATACCACGCTCTAACATGCACGACCACGCGAGCAGTCGTACGCAATTTGCGAATATGTGCACGCATGGCAGAACAAGTACGCGCACAGAGGCCATCTGTGTGGTGTTTGTACGTGGTGTGTGTATTGAAATATTTTCGACTTTGACAACCTCAAACGTAATATTTCCAAAACAGAATTAATTATATTTCTACCGACAGACAGTAGTTCCTAACCTGATATTTCTTTCACTGCTGAAGACTTGACATTCAATCCTGTACCACAAGCTCACTGCCTAGGTGTCATCCTTGACTCTGAACTGTCCTTTGTTCCCCACATTTAATCTGTCTCAAAATCATGTTACATGCATCAAAAACATATCCAAAATATGACTATACCGTATATAAGACACTGTAAAAACTCTAATCCATGATCTCATTATCACCCATGTTGATTTATGCAAGATTTTTCTTAATGGTCTTATCAAAAAGAAATTCTCACCATTAAAATCCAATCTGAATGCAGCTGCGAGGCTAATCTTCCTCGCTAGATGTTTATTTTCTGCGGATCCACTCAGTGCCTCTAGTTACTGTATTCTACCATATTCAATATAAAATAATTTTACACAGAAACAAGGCCAATAACCAAACTACACCAACATAAATCTCTTTGCTTATCTAAGAATATCTCCCAACCTGACCTCTTCGCTTTTAACAAGATCTTTGTCTCTTATCCACACTGTTGCTGCCAGTGAGGTGCAGTGAGATCAATGACTGTGGAGGCACTGGCTAGTATCAGAGCCAGATTTACACACATGTATATGACTTGGTTGTGAGTTTTGACAATAAAAATTATTATAATAACACAAAGATTATATGAATAATACAAAGATAATATTTGTCAATTATAAATATCTTATTTGTATTATTATAATCATTTTTATTATAAGAAAACTCTGGAGTGTACTGTAGTATGACAGGTACTGCTCTGCCTCCCCTACCTACCCTGATCATACATCACTGGTTGCCGCTGATGCTTGTAGTTGTCTGGCAGAAAGGGGCAGGGGGCAATATTTAGGGGAAGTGGGGGAGACTCCAATGTGTGGTGACCACCCCCTGTAATCTGGTCATGGTTGCACTGGTTTAGACATGAGCTTGTTCCGAATGTCATAGCTCCACGATTGATTGATTGATTGATTGATTGATTGATTGTAATATTATAATTGATTTTTATTAACTATTGCTGTATTATTTTTTTTATCCACCAATATTCCCACTTCTTGTGGGGTGGGGGGTGGCGGTTGGAACTGAAAATTTAAAACAGCACTAACATTCATTTTAAATCTAGACATGATTTACACTGAATATTTGAGCTGCTTAAAATTATATGCTCCAACCCACCCTGAAGCCACCCCTGTATAAATATAATCCTATATGAGAGTTTATTTACAAAATCTCTATAAATTTGTATGCATTTCAAATTTGAATGTATCGATTCACTTAAGTGCTTTCACATATCCATCACATTCTTCCTTTAAAAAAAAAAATCACAATAATTGAGCACATCTACAAAGTTGAAGTATTCGTATATGTGGGAATTAAATAACCAAGTTTAAGAATATTGGCCCTCATTCCGAGATGATCGCTCGGTATATTTCATCGCATCGCAGTGAAATTCCGCTTAGTACGCATGCGCAATATTCGCACTGCGACTGCGCCAAGTAATTTTACAATGGAGATAGTATTTTTACTCACGGCTTTTTCTTCGCTCCGGCGATCGTAATGTGATTGACAGGAAATGGGTGTTACTGGGCGGAAACAGGCCGTTTTATGGGCGTGTGGGAAAAAACGCTACCGTTTCCGGAAAAAACGCAGGAATGGCCGGGGAAACGGGGGAGTGTCTGGGCGAACGCTGGGTGTGTTTGTGACGTCAAAACAGGAACGACAAGCACTGAACTGATCGCACAGGCAGAGTAAGTCTGAAGCTACTCTGAAACTGCTAAGTAGTTAGTAATCGCAATATTGCGAATACATCGGTCGCAATTTTAAGAAGCTAAGATTCACTCCCAGTAGGCGGCGGCTTAGCGTGAGCAACTCTGCTAAAATCGCCTTGCGAGCGAACAACTCGGAATGAGGGCCCTTGTCCTAATATTAAATATCGCATCTGACAAAAATGAACAGTAACGTTCCTGCTGCATTGCCATATGCCATATGCTGACCACACAAAGAGAACAAAAATATAACCTCTGTGGATTAAATCCCCAGCAAAGCATTGTCTATATAACTGTACCTACTTAAAGATTCCCAAAAAGATACAAATAAACTACTGTAGACAGATACAGACTCTTTGTTGTCTCACTGTGTAGAGGATGTGATGAATCCTAATGCTGGGGATACACATGCAGGTAAAATGCCTGTCAGACCAACAAGCATTTTATCCAGGGATGGCAACAGAATTGGTGCCCAGTACACTGACATCTCTGCCCCCTCCATATTATATATATGTTTGTAACAGCAGTTCACTGCAGGTTACAGGTGAAAGCATAACATTCCATGTTCTGGCAATCAACAATGGTATAGACTCCAATGGCTCCTAACGTAGTCCCAAACCTCCGGCCTATCACCTGGCCAGTTTGTCAGCTATCAAGTGCTAATAATCAACTTGGCTGCAGTTTAATCTCTGACCTTACATAAAACCTCGTCTGGATCCCCGTTCAACTGCTGTTACATACTTAAACAGGGAAATCCTGGAATTCCAGTTCCGGCACTGATGTGAAGGGCAGGAGGGTCCTGGAGCTCCGTTACCATTGCCGCTGATTCCACCTGATATCGCCACTGTGCTGCATCCAGACACTGCCTAGTATCCCACCAAAGGTGCACGGTGCCCCCCAGCCATATATGGAGTGTACTTTGGCCCCAGCATGCCAAACAATAAATCAAATGCTAAGGCAGAGAAGTCCAGCGATGTCAAGATGGCCACCTAAGCAGCCTCTGCAGCCTTCAGTCAGCACCAGAGTCCATGAGAATGCTATCAATCCTGCACCTCAGGCATCAGGCACACAGTTAACTGCAGCATCCCCTCCACACACCCATTCTCTTATAGCTCCTGCTCCCACACTACCAGAGCTGGAGGCTCCTATTACTTACTCAGTCATGGTGCAGGCTATAAAAGACACCATGCAGCCTTTATTGAAATAACAAGCTGCAGAATTTGCTCAGGCAATCCAACAGGTTACTGTACAGGTTAAGCACCTTGCAACTGCAATGGAGATCCTTGAGAATAAGGTTGGAGTTAATTTTCAGGATATTCAGTCCCAACGTGCTTTGACATCTAGATTGCAAAAAGACTTATCAGCTTTGTAATAAATTAGACGACCTTGAGAATAGGTCCCGTCATAACGATCCGATGATTGTAGGTATTCCTTAAACTGCCACAGGTCCAGCATTTTATCACTTCTTGAATGTTACGCTTCCTGCCCTCTTACACATAGAAACATCATGCGCTGATTTAGTGGTTGAAAGGGCACACAGAATTTGTCCACTCCATGATCGCGACGCTCACTGACCTAGAGTTGTGATCTTCCGCTGCCTGAACTATGCTCATAAAGATGCCATATGGGCGGCGGCGCGGCGCATTAGGAATTTACACTGTGAAGACTCTAACACAAAACTGCTGATATTCCTGGACTACTCTGCGGAGGTCACCAAAGCTAGGAAAGATTTTTCACCAGTGTGTGCACAGCTCATACAAGACGGCCGCAAATTTGCCTTGCTTTACTCTGCAAAATTACGCCTTTTTGATGTATCGACTTCACTTGACTTTACCACAGTGGCTGATGCTGAAGCACATGTTCAAGATTGCAGAGACGCAACTTCTTTTGCTTGTTTTGATGATGAAGACGACACTTGACTTATTTCGGCCTTCTGAAGATTTGAATTTACCATTTTGCCTTTGAACCCCTTGCTGAGGTTATATCCCAGGCTCCCTGACATACCTCATTGTTACATCAATTATCACATATTTTATTATGCCTTTATCGTTCATTTTTAAAGCTAGTATCCATTTCTTTTATATTTTTCCACTGTTGGGATTATAATACTTTTAATTAGCCTATGGCGATTGCTGGAGGATAGTTATATGGCCACACTGATAGTATCTCAGCTGGCCTTTAGTTTGGGGTTTTATTATTATTGCTGCAATGGGAACCTCTTAGGGGTATATTCACGCAGCGTGCTGGACCCGGGTGGAAGCTGCCGTGAGATCGGGCGGGTGAGTGACATCCAGCTGCAGCGCTACTGTAGTGCTGATCTCCCTGTATGCCCGCCGGCTGTCCCCCACGGCTCTCCCCCCCCTCGCCTCCTCCGGGTCCGCATCTCAGTCCGACATCATTTTGATGTCGGACTGAGATGGTCGAAAAGGGGGCCAAAACCTGTCGGATTTGGCCCCGTTTTCGACATTAACACGTGGATCGACAGCTATTCTGCTTATCCATGTGCTTTTCGACAAGTCGAATCAGGATTCCACCAAAAAAAGTTGAAAACTGACGTCTTTTCGACAGACGGCAGTTTTCGACTACAATTGAATATACCCCATAATCTTTTTAGTCCTTTGGGATTACTGCTTAATGTCAGATGTTTATGAGGCGGCTGGATGGGAACTCCGTCCGCGCCTTATTATTTAGTTTACAATTTATTAACTGATTTCTCACACTAGGGTTTTAGGTTGAGTCACTGGAAGATGCATTTATTGACCTTCACGTTATATGTGACTGTGCTGGGATCTGCGGACACCCCTGCATATTTCCTACTCTTTTTTCTGATATCTGGTTTCTCTTTATATGTTCTTTGTCCCTACTTATTTTTTTTCTTTCCTCTACTGCCTCTTTTCTTTTTCTACCTTTTTGCCTCTTTCACTCTTTTCAGCCAGAGTGGGACTCTGTGATGTTCATCTGCTCAATGGTATTTTTCATGTGTAGACTTCTACCGATCTGTACATTTCATGTGTCTACTGTTATGAATTTATATTATGGCCTCTCTTAAAATTTGCTCCTGGAATATAGGAGGGATCAACTCCCTGGTTAAACGCAAACGTGTCCTTACCTATATTAAGAACAGAAAATTGATGTAGTATTGCTCCAGGAGACACATTTAACTTTATCTCAAACCAACAAACTTGCTATGTATAATAAATTGGTGTTAGCATCTGCCTCATACAACACTAAAGCCAGAGGTGTTGCCATCTTGTTGAACAAAGCTATTCCCCATGTATTGCATTCTTCTTATAGCGACTCGGAAGGTAGATATGTTTTGGTGGAGGTATCTCTACATTCTGTCCGAAATGTCATCTGCAATGATTATGCTCTCAACTCATACTAAAAATTGTTCTTTTACCATTTATTGGCTAAACTGGCATCTTTTACTGATTCGTTATTGATTGTGGGTGAGGATTGTCAAAGTCGAAAAATATTGAAGAACACACAGCACATATAAACTGCACACACATTGCCACTGCGCGTGCACTTGTTCTGCCGTGGGTGCACATATCCGCAATTTGCGTATGGTCGCTCCCGCATGACCTGCACATCGGCGCGTGGTATGGGTATTTACGGCGGAGTTTGTGTACGCGTGCAGAGCCATCAGGACACATTACATATTTAATCCAAATAGTGCACAATGTACACATAGTCTCCTTGCACCACATCAGAAAGTTATAGCTGTTTAAATGGTTGCAGAACAAAGGGATTTACCTTTACAGGATAAGAGGGGACAGACTAAGGTTATAAGGTGATATTTGGTATCCAGCTGTATGACCTCTCCTGTACTGTAAAAGTGCATCCCTGTGTCCAATGGACAAAGGGATTACAGTATCCATTGTATTGCTTTTGGAAGACTTGTATAAATAAAGCCTGCTGCAGGCCGGCCAGCCACAAGACTCACAACGTTATCTATTTGATTACGGAGGACTGGACCAGGAAGCGAACGCGAATATTCTCACGTATGTACATTGACTGTAGCCATTACTCTGTTATATATATTGTCTTGTATTGTAGTGTATAATTTGTATTGTAAACCCCCTTTCAGAAATAATCCACTGTGGTGTCGGAACCCAGCGGTAAAATCACAATTGGTGTCGTGTGCTCATTGCCCTGCTAAGGTTTGAAGTGTAATAGCATCACACTGCATTGCTGCATAAGGTTTAGAGTGTAATATCATTGCATTGCATTACTGTGAAGGTTTAAAGTGTATTATTATTATTGCATTGCATTGCTGTAGAAGGTTTTATGTGTATCTCTGGGTGTGTATGCGCTGCGAGTATTTTGTACCATCAGCGCGGCGTGTGTACGCAAAGTCCATACACTACGGAACCCTTTTACGCTAATAGCGTAAAAGGTGCGTAGTGTGAATTAAGTATAGTGGCCGCAGCGGCTAAAGGTTTAAAGTGTATTGACGGTGTGTTTAAGGTATAGCTTTTATTCCTGTAAAGATAATCGACATTATCAATTGGGGGCATCGTCCGATTTTCCACATTTTTACTGCTTAACAGGTCACAAGCAGACATAATCTATCAGCATAAGGGTGGACAGAAGGTATCCTACGTATCCTTTTCTTGGTCGTGGATACACTGAAAACCCTACTTAATCGCTGATTAGATGGTGTCTGCTTTGTATGGTTTGTAGGGATGCTGGTAAAAACTCGTAAGGTAAGCAGGAAAAAAGCTATTTAAAATCTGTGAATTTATTTTTGACGCCAAATGCGTACACAACAAAAGTGTTCACCCATACTCTGTGCATACTCTCCCACATTGTTGCCATAACATTCAGATTACTAGATTTGTAATATAAACAAAGGAAGTAAGTGTAAAACACAAACGCAGTCTGGCCTAGTTATAAAGGTTTATACAGAAAAGAAACTGTGTGGCATGTTAAGTGAGCAATTATAGTTAATATTGCTCACATTTATAGAAATTGTATGATTTGTGCTATTGCGGACGGACGGTTTTGTACACGTGTCTCGGACAAGGTACGGAACTGCACACGCGGCGTAAGCACGGTCGCGTGTCACGCAAATTGCGTAAGAATACGGTCGCTAAGTACAAATTACACAATAGTTCGTTTAGTTTAAAGGTGAGACAGTAGCCACGCTACAATAACACAAGATTGCCCAGCTTCCAAAGTTTAGTATAAAACCCTTATTTACTGTATTGCCTCTGGGAGTAAAGCTGCTAGTCTGAATGATAATTTTCTGTACAGAAAAATAAAGTGCATTTGAGTGAGCGAGTGCAGGAGTGAGTGGATACTGAACCCGAGAACTAAGTGAACAAGGTGGACTAAAGTGGTCTAAGTGTGCACACTGGGTTAGTAGAGATCCGGTGGCGTAGGGTTCGCAACCCTGCGTTATTAAAAGTGGTCTTAGTGGACTGAGTGGTATCCCATACAACTCTGAGGTGGTCTACTAAGTGGTACTAAGTGGTCTACAACAATCGTAGGGCATATAGATAACTAGTATCTATAGGCTGTGCTATTGCATCACACGTTCTGCACAGAGCAACGTGATATTATTGTATCATCTGTGGAAGAGCATACGCAGACGTGATTGTATAGTCAAAGGGGTATTTCTTTGATAACTTCGGGAAATCTCCCTGGTGGGCTTCACTGGAAAGAGTGAAAAATAGTTATCTAATTTCTCTGTTTTTTTACCCTACAAACAATTCCAGTGAAAGAAACTGAAAAGGAAATTTTCACTGCCTCTCTCAGGAAAATATTCCAAACAGAACTTCCCCCGAAAGAAATTACGGTGTAAGGTCTGATAGGAGCCCTAAACTGGATACATTGCCTTCGCTATCAACAGTGTATGGTAGTACTGGCCAGCGTGGGCGCGAGCGAGTGGAAGGCGCTCAGGTATACCTCCACCATCTACTTATATTGAGTATTTTGGTGTTTGTGGGAATTTTTAAAAGGTATTAAAAGAGACCCACAAATATGGGAGCCAGTTGCTCAAGTAAGAGACGTTTAGACAGGGTTCAGGCAGAATCGTGGCCAAAAGGCTCCGCAAGGTTAATCATGTGTGAAAAATATGGTTCACACACAGAAGGTTTATGCAATGAGTGGATATGTATGACTAACAATGATAGGGAACCATTCCCTAGGGTGGGCAGCTTTGAACCAGAGGTACTGCAGAATGTAAGAAGTAGAATATGTCTTCTTAAATCCAGAAAACAAAGGATTAGACATAATGATTGTTTAAAATTATGGCAACAGGAGGAGGATATGCAAAGAGAACAAATTTGCAAAACAGGTTCAAGACCTAGCGGGAATGAGAATACAAACACACCAGTGTCGACACAGGTTGAAGGGGAAGAGATGGCTACAGTCAATGGTATATCCGTAAATGATAGTAGTATGCAAAAACAATGTATTAACCCTAATTTTTGCAAGATGTATCCTGTTTTGAAGTCTTTTCAAGGTTATAGGTCACAAGAAGATGAAGGATCCAGCCAAATTCCAGCACTCCTCCAAGCAGTCATTTTGCAGGAAACTCAGGTGGGACCTGTCCAACCAGGTAGAGCACTAACAGTATTCCCCAATGAAAGAACTGGTGAGGTCACAGCTACCGGTAAGTATGAGACAGTTCATTGCACAGAAACAACAACACCACACAGTAAACAGATTAGGAACGGAACGGTAGGATTACACCCTGTCTTGGAAATAGTAACTCCCAATGGGGGAACCGATAGTCAGGAAGTAGTCCTCACCAGGAATAATGCAATGTATTGCCCGTGGCCCAGAGATGAGCTGCGATCAATAATTTCAGATTTCCCCGACCCTCGGAAGGATTTAGCTAGATGTCAGAAATTTACCAGAGATCTGGGTAATGCATATGAACCGACAAACAAACACTGGCGGATACTTTTGAAACCGCGCCTATCCCCTAATATTGACACCCAAAAATGTATCACTGATTGTAGATTAGAGTCGGATAGTCTTATGACTGACAAACACAATCAGGAGAACATAGAGCAAATTAACAGGCAACTAGAGTTGTATTTCCCCACAACTGTTAAGTGGAGAAGAATTTTCTCCATAAAGCAGAGGGAAAATGAAATGACATCTGAATATTTCCATCGGGCCCTGCAAATAATGGATAGATACATGGGGGTATCAGATACAGGGAACGATACGAATTACAGGAAGGTAGCTGTCTCTGTGCTAATGGACAGACTCAATAAGACAGTGAGGGACAGAGTACAAACATCTTTGCCTAGTTGGAAAAAGGTCACAGTAGCTTGTCTTAGAGAGTGTGCGATTGAACACCATAAGAACATTGCTAGGCGTAGAGAACTACAGGAGGAGAGGCTGAGGATTGAAAGTATACAGGCTCTTACACCAAAGTCTCATCAGCCTAAACCCCAGACCCCTGCTGTCTGGAAAAGACCGAGAACATGCTACATTTGTAGGAAGGAAGGGCATTTTGCCAGAGATTGTAGGTATAGTAGAACACATAGCCAATATAGACCCCTAGACAGAGAAAACAAGCCACGTTATTAAACACATAGACGAGATCAAGGGGCATACAGTAAGGAATCACGATACATATAGATAACACTGATTCGGTTAATGGGAAGAACAGAATAAATGCAACTTTACCCTTTTGACAGAACTTACTGGGGTAAGGATGAGGCCTCTAAACTTCTGCTTCTCTCTCTAGCAGAAGTGACCTCTAAGCAACTTAACAGTAGTTTTGTTAGAGATGGTATACATATAGAGTGCTCCCACCCAGGAAGCACAAAATATGTTAGATACCCACGAAGACTAATGTTGCATTTCACGGTTTTAGATGCATGTCCATCACAGGTAGAGGAAATTATCTCAAAGATACCGGGTTCCCTATGAACTTAGAATGGACAAGACACTGGATTGATGGCTGGGATAGTACCAGTAGAGATAATACACACACAGAATTTTTTTTAGGGGAACAGACTGATTAGGGAATCATTCCCCGTAGTGCCCAATCCAGATGTCAAACTTTGTAAAATCTTCTTTGCCTCTACAAACTTATCTGTTACTAAACTCTGTGATTTGTCTTCAAAGTTTCCTCTTCATCTCTTACGTTCACCTACAGGATTACAGTTCAAACGTCACATGCCTACTCGGTCTTTTCAGAGTTCTGCCCAAACCCAGTATATCTCACCAGCATAAGGACACCAGTATCAGTGTGCCTGGCCATGCACAAAGGGTGGAGAATGGGAATACTGGTGAAGGGAGACTGTGCATAGATACCGATATACATGATGGTATGACAGCCTGATGGTGAACGCAAATCTGACAAATTTTATTTTTATTATTTCCCCTTTCTTTTCACTTTCCACAGATGGTTCACTTCACACAACTGATAATACACCACAGTTAAATACATTGAAATGCAAGATTTATGTTCCCTACAGAAAGGTCGCTGACCCGGAGAGAACCCGTGACAAAGAGCAGAGTATAGAGAACATCGTATCACTGGAGTGTCTGTTCCGGGAAGGTTGAGAGGCAGGACTGTTGAGACAGCACCTGAGTGCAGAGAACAAGACCAGAGGCGATTGTCGCACCAGTTTTTATTTTTTTTATTTTCTCCATCTCCTACTACCCTCCTTCTCTCCTTCTCTTTCTCCACCTTCTTGTTTCCCTTCTCTTCCCTTAACAAGATTGACTTACCCCAAGAGACTGCGTTCCGGGTTTTCCTGTTAATCCTGTTGTTGACCAGGACAGTCTATTTCGGTGAGGGTCCCAGAGAGGTCGAGAAAGTATCTGGAATGGGTTCTGATGGCGAGGATGGATTTGTAGAATCTCAAGAGCAACACATCACTCGAGCAAAGGCGAGTATCAGAAAGCGATCTGGTAGTCAGGGAGCTCGGAGGCACTGTGAAGGGTTATTGGCTGAGGAAAATTGCATTTGTAGGAATTGTGAGAACATAGTCGAGGATGGGTGCATCCAGAGATGTCAGTCCAGCCTTAATATCAACATGGACCGTCATCCATTGAGTGATTACTACTCACTAGTGGGTAAGGTCTTAAACCAGACAGAATGCTGGGTGTGCTCACAAGTACCTCAAGGTCAGAGCAAGTCAGGATTAGTACCGTACCCTTTAGCAATAGATGAGGTACTCGAATTACGGGGTGGGAGACCGATGGACAAGAAATTCAATATTTCTAGGCCCCCTAGTTTGAAGCTCCACCAGTATCATGTAGATAGATCCTTATTATGTTTCAATATTTCAAATTACCGAAATCCGGGAAATTGGGAGGTGACATGGAATAACCAGACAATGGCCTTTTCGCACAGAGCTGAGAGGATACCCATAGACTCTGAACTTGTACGCCAAATAGTTAACAGTGGAAGGTATTTTAGGTATAGGTATACTCGAGGAAGCAAGACCATGTGGGTTGGAGAAGTATCACCAGGGTACTGTGCTCATAACATCCAGCCTGATACTTGTACTGAGCAGATGGGAGAACTTGGGATGGGGTTTTTCACTTGGAAAGTTTGTAATATGGTAATGTCATATTCTGTCCCCTATGTTCTCCCCGATGATGCCTATTTCATATGTTGGAGGAAGGCGTATAAGTGGCTTGCCCCGAACTCAGACGGATTGTGTTATGTTGAAAGAGTGTTGCCAGAGGTCATGACCATAACCCATGATAAGATGAAAGATGTTCACCGCAGTGCTCAGGCTCCTTATACTCATACTCACTATGAACACATCGTCAAGAGACACCTCATAGAGAGAACAGAGCACATAGCCTCTGATTTGATCCACGAATCCACCAGGATTCAATTCCTTCTTGCATTAGACATCACCCGTACTGCCAGCGGAATTATAAATTATAGGTATATCCATGCGCTAGCGAACTTGATAGATAATATCACTGAGATGTATGACGACACCTTCAGGTATACGGGAAGGGAGTTACAAGCTTACAAGACAGTTCCGTCTTGTAAGCTTGTAACTCCCTTCCCGGATCCAGCACAGGATGGTCCTTAATTATATCACAGCCATGTCAGGTGGGTACTGTGTCACTTTGGCAACTCAGTATGGTGTGAAGTGCTGTACGTATATTACAAACAGCACTGACGACCCCACAGAGATTATCGATTAAAAGATGGATGATATATTGCAGTTGAAGTGGGAGTTCCGGAGGAGACACAACCTTACCCTGACCACTGTGGGTAATGAGCTGACCGGCTGGGTCTCATGGTTGAACCCATGAAATTGGTTCTCAGGATTAGGAGAGTGGGCTCAAAATGTTATTATGAGTGTAGGAAAGTTTCTCCTTTGTATCCTGGGAGTTGTCATAATTATCGGCTTGATATTTAGGTGTGTTCGAATTCTGACGCGGCGCAAGCACGGCACAAATTTGATGAGTTTAAGGAGCGAGGGCATTGTTATAGCAGCATATTTAATTTACGACCCATCCATAGAGACAGTGTTATGATAAGGATTGCAAATGAATTCTATGGCCGGTTTCTTTCACCCGTTTTTCCTTTGTCTCCCCAACTGCCCAGATACACCCATCCAGAAAAGACATCAGCCCTACCAAAGAATGTTTATGAAAATGTTATGTGAATGTATTTTAGATATGTGTCTTATCTTCATATCTACAACCTCCAGTTAATGACACACATAGTCGACAGGTGATATCCACATATACTAGCACTCACATATGTTCCCCCTCCATGTATCATCAACTAAATGTGCACCCCATTTGTTGGAACAAGAAGCCGAAAAGAGCTCGGTAGTGTTTGTCGACTCACTTACAGACCCTTAATACGGGATAAGAAGGATTTAATGTATACTTCGCAATACCTCGAAGCTTATCTAAAACATATACGGCACGATGATACATGCCCCTCAGACATGGATTCATACATACATGCTTTTTACTATCCCACTAGGTCATACATTTCCCACCTACAACTCTCCTCCGACCATCCAATCGTCTGTAGATATTGTATTGATTAGATAGTGGCAGTTATTGGTGACTGCCAAAGGGTGGACTGTCAAAGTTGAAAAATATTGAAGAACACACAGCACAAATAAACTGCACACACATGCCCACTGCGCGTGCACTTGTTCTGCCGTGAGTGCACATATCCGCAATTTGCGTATGGTCGCTCCCGCGTGACCTGCGCATCGGCGCGTGGTATGGGTATTTACGGCAGAGTTTGTGTACGCGTGGAGAGCCATCAGAACACATTACATATTTAATCCAAATAGTGCACAATGTACACATAGTCTCCTTGCACCACATCAGAAAGTTATAGCTGTTTAAATGGTTGCAGAACAAAGGAATTCACCTTTACAGGATAAGAGGGGACAGACTAAGGTTATAAGGTGATATTTGGTATCCAGCTGTAGGGTAATTTTAGGGAAACATTCCGGTGTTGGTCTGCGGGAGATCGCATGTTCCTGCGGATAGTTATGTGCAGAAGCAGAATATAGATATAAATTGTATTTACTGTATATTATGTATGCGGCGGGAATCCAGAGGAGACCACCCACAAGAGCAGTTGAGAAAGACATCGCCTACCTTTTCAAATCAACCTATGACCTCTCCTGTACTATAAAAGTGCATCCCTGTGTTCAATGGACAAAGGGATTACAGTATCCATTGTATTGCTTTTAGAAGACTTGTATAAATAAAGCCTGCAGCAGGCCAGCCAGCCACAAGACTCACAACGTTATCTATTTGATTACGGAGGACTGGACCAGGAAGCGAACGCGAATATTCTCACGTATGTACATTGACTGTAGCCATTATTCTGTTATATATATAGTCTTGTATTGTAGTGTATAATTTGTATTGTAAACCCCCTTTCAGAAATAATCCACTGTGGTGTCGGAACCCAGCGGTAAAATCACAATTGGTGTCGTGTGCTCATTGCCCTGCTAAGGTTTAAAGTGTAATAGCATCACACTGCATTGCTGCATAAGGTTTAGAGTGTAATATCATTGCACTGCATTACTGTGAAGGTTTAAAGTGTATTATTATTATTGCATTGCATTGCTGTAGAAGGTTTTATGTGTATCTCTGGGTGTGTATGCGCTGCGAGTACTTTGTACCATCAGCGCGGCGTGTGTACGCAAAGTCCGTACACTACGGAACCCTTTTACGCTAATAGCGTAAAAGGTGCGTAGTGTGAATTAAGTATAGCGGCCGCAGCGGCTAAAGGTTTAAAGTGTATTGATGGTCTGTTTAAGGTATAGCTTTTATTCCTGTAAAGATAATCGACATTATCAGGATTTTATATGGTATCTTCTGCTGCTATGGATAGATTAATCCCCCCCCTACAAAACATTATCAACCCCCGCGCTTAGATATCCCCTTTTTCAATAATCAATTGTCGGGTGTTTGGAGGGTACAACACCCCACTGACCAAGAATTTACATGCCTTTCTGCTGCGTATAGAACATTGTCACGTATTGATTACATATTGTTATCTACTTTTCTATTGACTAGGGTTACGGATTCAGGTATTGAATCCATTTGTGCATCTGATCACGCACTAATATGGATGACACTTGCTCCTACCTTTGAATGAGGTGACCATCGCCAATGGCACTTCCCTAGCTACTTGCTCACATCTCTAACTTTAAGAAATATGGTGGAAGCTGCTTTGCTAACATATTTACATGATAATGAACCCCATGCGCAGCAGGATATGGTATTGTTCTGGCAGGCATCTAAAGCAGTGATCAGGGGTGTCATTAACTCCTATATGGCTAAGCACTCTAAATCTATTTTGGCCTCATATGTCAAGAGTCAGGAAGACCTCACCAAGGCCTTTCAGCTTTATAAGCGTTCTCCCACTTCCGCTAACAGAATTATCTCCTTAAAAAACAAGATTTTGACACTATTTTCACACAGATAGATGATCGCTACTCCTACCAGCGATGTTATAGATTCCATAAACATGGTAATAAGAAGGGGAAACTGCTCTCTAATTTACTCAGGGGCACTCAGGCCACTTTGGTGGTCACGGCACTAAAACAGGCAGTTGGTACTAAGCTCCATTCCAGTAGACAAATAATTAATGCATTTCGAGATTTCTATGCTTCTTTATATTCAGAGGACCCTATTGATGTGGGGAAAAAAATCCCAGTTCTGGGATAATTTGGTTCTCCTACAAATTTCCGCCCCGCAGGCTTCTGCTCTTACAGCTCCTTTCCACTTTGGAAGAATTGACGGCTCTTATTAAAACCCTTAAGCCATGCAAGGCACCTGGACCTGATGGTTTCCCAGGGGATTATTATCATCTTTAATTCCCCAAAATTAAGGACACCCTCCTAGCAGTTTAAAATTCTATCTTAGCGACCTGTTCACTTCCGCTTCATTTTAACATAGCGACAGTAAAGATATTGCCTAAACCCGGCAGAGACCCAGAACTTCCAGGATCCTGTCGTCCTATATCCCTATTGAATGTTGATTATAAAATTCTCATAAAAATCATTGCTGACAGGCTTAAATTTATTCTCCCATCTATTGTACATGGGGATCAAACTAGATTTATATGGGGCTGACATTCTGTAGTTAATCCAGACGACGGCTTCCTGTTATTCCTGGATGCAGAGAAGGCATTTGATTTAGTGACGTGGGACCACCTAATGGAAACACTTCTTCGTTTTGGATTCCTGAAAGACTTCATTGATATATTATTAACTTTTTATACCAATCCAATGTCCCAGATAGTTTGCAATGGTTTCTTGTCCACTACCTTCCCTATCCAAAGAGGTACGCACCAAGGTTGCCCCTTATCTCCACTTCTTTATGCCTTAGCATTAAAGCCCTTGGCCATTACTTCGAAGAACACTTCGGAAATGTGGGATGTTTTAAAAGGGTTGCTGGATAGCTGTTATGCACACCAGTGCCTGCAGGAATGTACTGGTGTTTTAACTGTTATGCACACCAGTGCCTGCAAGAATATACTGGTGTCTGAACAGAGAGGGATGCAAAACAAATGAACTCACAGACAGACTGGGAAATATGACATAACGTACACAGAAGGTGATAGGGTAACAAAACCAACACAGAGTGAACAGAGAAGCCCAGAGGCTAAGAAACTGGGTGTCTCCCTAGTATTAGAAATGCTCAGATGGAAAAAGCAAGATGTTGTGTTTTAATACGTAGAGAACCCGAAATGCTGTTGCTAAGGGCAACAGCAAAACCCTAAAGGGTTACCAACGGGTGTGGCAGTAAACTCCTTGGTCAGAGATGGAATAATAGACACAAGGAGAGTCTCCACAATCCTAATTCTCACTTGCAGGGCCCAGGTTCAGCTTACTGCCACTAAACTGACACATGGACGCCCTGCACAGTGAGAGAGGATTATGCAGGCAGGTCTGAAAGTACAGCCACAAACCTGCTGGGTTCACAGAATAGCAAAAGAACCTCAGCAGGCTAAATGACTGACTCCAGTCTTACTGCTAGGTCTGGATTGGCAGAGTGTAGTACCAAATCCCCAGGCCTATTTGCAGTAAGCAACAACAAATACAAAGCTACACAGTACTGGCTAACTTTCAGGAACTGACTAACCAACAAAGATTCAGCAGCATCTGCTTAACCTGAGAAGAGGCCTTATAAAGCAGGTGCTGTCCACGCCCCCCTCAGACCTCACAGACTGTGAGCACAAAAACCAGCACCGGATCCCCTGCCTGTAACCACTGCATAGCAAAAGACCCGAACCGGAGTATCAGCTGCGCTCAGGTTACTCCGCTAGCACTTGTCTCCCGGTTGCCATGACGACGTGGCAGCACAGGGCAGGAGACCCTAACAGTACCCCCCCTCTGACGAGGGGTCAAAGAACCCCTACCACCGGGTTTATCGGGGAACTGCGAGAAGAAAGAGCGTATCAGTCTGGGGGCATGAAGATCACAACTGCGCACCCACGACCGCTCCTCCGGGCCATACCCCTTCCAGTGCACCAAAAATGACAGCCGACCCCGAACCATCTTGGAGTCAAGAATCCTTTCAACAACAAACTCCCTCTGGCCACGTATCAGAAGAGGGGAAGGTCTTCCTCTGGAAGAAGGATTACAAATCGCCCGTTTTAAAAGGGAACAATGAAATGTTTTATTGATACCCAAAGAACGGGGCAGATCTAACTGAAATGCCACCGGATTGATAACCCTGGTGATCTTATAAGGGCCGATGAACCGGGGGCATAACTTATGAGATGGCTGTCTCAACTTCAAATTCTTGGTAGACAACCAGACGAAGTCTCCTAATTTGAAGCTGCAGGGTCTTTTCCGCTTATCAAAAACCCTTTTGGTCACTAATGACACAGACACAAGGGCTTTCTTCACTTTCCTCCAAATACCTCTAAGGACCGAAACGACAGAGGAACCACCAGGCGTTGAGTCCAGGGGGTCAAAAGAATTGGCCTTAGGATGATGCCCATACACACAAAGGAAGGGAGAGATCCCTGTAGCAGAGTGAGCCGCGTTGTTATAGGCAAACTCCGCCATTGACAGATGAGCAACCCAGTCAGTCTGACACTTGGAGACATAACACCTGAGGAACTGCTCCAAGGACTGGTTCACCCTTTCAGTCTGCCCATTAGACTGCGGATGGTAGCCTGACGACAAGCTGACAGAAATCTGGAGATCGGAACAAAATGCCCTCCAGAATTTGGCCACAAACTGGGATCCGCGGTCAGAGACCACATCAAGTGGCAACCCGTGGAGACGCACAACATGCAGCATAAATAATTCAGACAGGCGTCTGGCCGATGGCAGCCCAACCAGTGGAACGAAGCGCGCCATCTTCGAAAACCTGTCAACGACAACCCAGATGGCTGTCATCCCCGAGGATTTGGGCAAGTCCACAACAAAATCTATTGAAATGTGGGTCCATGGCTTAGATGGAATAGAGAGTGGATGTAATGGGCCAACAGGAACCCCTCTAGGAGTCTTATTTCGGGCACAGATGTCACATGCCCGAACCCACTGATCCACATCCTTAGCCACCGAGGGCCACCACACCGCCCTAGATAGCAACTCCCGAGTTCTGGCAATACCCGGGTGACCTGCCGACTTCTTGGCATGGAATTCCAGGAACACTCGCTGTCTTAACCTAGGAGGCACAAACAAAAGACCTACCGGAAGGTCTGGAGGAGCCTGCTCCTGTGCTCTAAGGACTAATGACATGAGGTCCTGGGTAATGCCCACTTTAATACATGATGGGGACACAATGGGCAACGGCTCCTCGGTGGTCTCCTGGATTGGAGCAAAACTCAGCGAGAGCGCATCAGCCTTGATGTTTTTTGACCCAGGGCGATATGTTATCAAAAAATTAAAGCGAGCAAAAAACAAAGCCCATCGTGCCTGCCTGGCATTGAGACGCTTCGCTGACTCTAAATATGCCAAATTCTTATGGTCGGTGAGAATTGAGACCACAAACTTAGCCCCCTCAAGCCAGTGTCTCCACTCCTCGAGTGCATCCTTAATAGCCAACAATTCCCGGTTACCCACGTCATAATTCATCTCGGCAGGCGAAAATTTACGGGAAAAGTAAGCACAGGGATGAAGGCGATTATCAGACACTCCCATCTGAGAGAGCACTGCCCCAATACCCATCTCAGAGGCATCCACCTCCACCACAAAAGGACGCTCTGGATCTGGGTGTCGCAGCACTTTGGCCGAGACAAATGCCCTTTTGAGACGGGCAAAAGCCGCTTTGGCCTCACGAGACCAGTGAGCAACATCCGCCCCTTTCTTAGTGAGTGCCACCAAGGGCGCCACTATAGACAAAAATCCAGCGATAAATCGTCTATAAAAATTTGCAAAGCCCAGGAAACGCTGAAGCGCCTTCAAACTAGTGGGCTGCACCCAATCCAGGACTGCCTGTACCTTGGAACCCTCCATTTGGAAACCTTCTGGGGAGATAATATATCCTAGAAATGCGATTTGCTGAACTTCAAATTCGCACTTCTCCAGCTTCGCCCCAAGCCGGTGGTCTCTGAGTTTCTGGAGGACTAAGCGTACATGCTTCCGATGTTCCTCCAGGGAATGGGAGAAGATTAGGATGTCATCTAAGTATACAACTAAGAATCTATCCAAATATTCCCTGAGCACATCGTTCATGAAATCCTGGAAGACTGCCGGGGCATTACAGAGCCCAAAAGGCATCACCAAATATTCATAATGCCCTGAGTGGGTATTAAAGGCAGTCTTCCATTCATCCCCCTCTCTTATTCGGATTAGATTGTACGCACCGCGTAGGTCAATCTTAGAAAAAATGGTGGCAGTACGAAGCTGGTCAAACAAGACCGAAATGAGAGGCAGTGGGTATGAGTTTTTAATCGTGATACGGTTCAATTCCCTGAAGTCGATGCAGGGTCGCAATGAACCGTCCTTTTTACCCACGAAGAAGAACCCCGACCCAACTGGAGACTGTGAAGTTCTGATAAATCCTTTAGCCAAGTTCTCCTGAATGTACTCTGCCATAGCCTGAGTCTCAGGACGTGACAGGGAGTACAACCTGCTCTTGGGAAGCTTAGCATTCGGCAACAAATCAATGGCACAGTCATAGGGGCGATGGGGAGGTAGTACCTCTGCAACTTTTTTGGAGAACACGTCCGCAAAATCTGCATAACACCCTGGCAATCCTGGCAAACTTAGCTGCGAGAGCCTGACTGGAAGGCTCAAGCAACTCCTGAAACAATCAGTACCCCAACTAAGAATCTCCCCAGAGACCCAGTCAAATTGAGGATTGTGGGCCCTTAACCAGGGTAACCCCAACACCAATGGGGCAAAAGTACAGACAGTCACATAAAAGGACAATTTTTCAGAGTGTGTGGCTCCAATAAACAAAGAAATCTGGCTAGTGCAAGAGGTAATTTTACCCTGGGATAATGGTTCCCCGTTTAACCCACAAATCTCAATTTCCGACGCCAAGGGTACTAAGGAAACAGAGTGTTTCAGGGCGAATTGGCGGTCCATAAAAACCCCGTCGGCCCCACTGTCCACAAAGGCCTCAGTCTTGACAGTTTGACTGAGGATCTTCAAGGTCACCGGAATGATAAAAGTCTTCTTGGGAAATTCTGACTTCTGGCCTGACAGGATATTTCCCATCACCCTCAGGCCCTGAAGTTTTCCGGTTTTTCTGGGCATGATACTACCACATGACCCTTATTCCCACAGTACAAACACAACCCCTGCTGTCTCCTCCGCGTCTTCTCACGCGAGGAGAGGCGGGTAGCCCCAATCTGCATAGGCTCCTCGGAAAATTCCTCAGAGTCTGAGGTTCCCTTGGGAAAGAAGGAAACCTCGGTCTCCCTTTCAAGCCTACGCTCTCTCAGCCGTCTATCCACCCGGATGGATAACTGCATGAGCTGATCCAAGCTATCAGGCAAGGGATATTGTACCAGTTGGTCTTTTATCTGGTTAGAAAGACCTCTTCGGTACTGGTGTCTCAGGGCTGGGTCATTCCACTGGGTATCATGGGCCAACCTCCGAAACTCCGTACAGTAAACCTCAACTGGCCTTCGCCCTTGCTTAAGGATCGAAATCTGAGCCTCGGCTGAGGCCGTCTTGTCAGGGTCATCATACAACATGCCCAGTGCCGTAAAAAAAGCATCAACACTTTTAAGCGACGGACAGTCAGGCTGCAACCCATATGCCCAGACCTGTGGGTCTCCTTGTAGCAAGGAAATCACTATACCCACCCGCTGAATCTCTGACCCAGAAGACTGAGGCCTAAGCTGGAAATATAACTTGCAGCTCTCCTTGAAACAAAAGAACTGCGAGCGATCTCCAGAAAAACGATCCGGAAGATTTACTTTCGGCTCCTTAACCCCTGAAGGTGCTGCTGCTGCGGGAGCTCCGCCAGCGGCCTGGGAGGTGTGCATTTTAATGGACAAATCATTAAATTGACGAGTCAGGACCTGCACCTGATCGACCACCTGTTGCAACGTATTTTGAGGGGTATGCTCCATATTCCCACAAAATTTCAACAGGAGTATTGGGCTGCTGAATATGTTATGCACACCAGTGCCTGCAGGAATGTACTGGTGTTTGAACTGTTATGCACACCAGTGCCTGCAGGAATGTACTGGTGTCTGAACAGAGAGGGATGCAAAACAAATGAACTCACAGACAGACTGGGAAATATGACATAACGTACACAGAAGGTGATAGGGTAACAAAACCAACACAGAGTGAACAGAGAAGCCCAGAGGCTAAGAAACTGGGTGTCTCCCTAGTATTAGAAATGCTCAGATGGAAAAAGCAAGATGTTGTGTTTTAATACGTAGAGAACCCGAAATGCTGTTGCTAAGGGCAACAGCAAAACCCTAAAGGGTTACCAACGGGTGTGGCAGTAAACTCCTTGGTCAGAGATGGAATAATAGACACAAGGAGAGTCTCCACAATCCTAATTCTCACTTGCAGGGCCCAGGTTCAGCTTACTGCCACTAAACTGACACATGGACGCCCTGCACAGTGAGAGAGGATTATGCAGGCAGGTCTGAAAGTACAGCCACAAACCTGCTGGGTTCACAGAATAGCAAAAGAACCTCAGCAGGCTAAATGACTGACTCCAGTCTTACTGCTAGGTCTGGATTGGCAGAGTGTAGTACCAAATCCCCAGGCCTATTTGCAGTAAGCAACAGCAAATACAAAGCTACGCAGTACTGGCTAACTTTCAGGAACTGACTAACCAACAAAGATTCAGCAGCATCTGCTTAACCTGAGAAGAGGCCTTATAAAGCAGGTGCTGTCCACGCCCCCCTCAGACCTCACAGACTGTGAGCACAAAAACCAGCACCGGATCCCCTGCCTGTAACCACTGCATAGCAAAAGACCCGAACCGGAGTATCAGCTGCGCTCAGGTTACTCCGCTAGCACTTGTCTCCCGGTTGCCATGACGACGTGGCAGCACAGGGCAGGAGACCCTAACAATAGCAATATTCATAACTTTATTCCCATGGGCAGTAAACGCAGGAGTATTAAACTCAAACCGATGTGGCTTAACAAGAAGGTTAAGGCAGAAATGGATAAAAAAAGTGGGCATTCAAAGCATTTAAATCTAATGGAAAGGAGGAGTCTTTCAAGTATTACAAGGAGTGTAATAAGAAATTCAAAAAAGCAATAAGAGCAGCTAAAATGGAAAATGAAGAGCAAATCGCTATAGAGAGTAAAACCAATCCTAAAAATGTTTTAAATACATAAACGGTAAAAGGTTAAAAAAGGAGAATATAGGTCCATTAAAAGATGAATTAGGAGAATTGATAAATGATGACGAAATAAAAGCGGAAATACTGAACAAATTCTTTTCATCAGTATTCACCAGTGAAGAACTGATGGGGGGAGTAGAGCATAACAATTGGGACAGTAATGATTCATGGTTAGATACTTGTTTAAGCAAAGAAGTAATCCGGGAGAGACTAAGCAAAATTAAGATTAATAAATCACCTGGTCCTGATGGACTTCACCCGAGGGTTCTTATGGAGCTTAGTTCACAACTAGCACGACCCCTATACTTGATTTTCAATAGTTCAATTAGATCAGGCATGGTACCGAAGGATTGGCGTATAGCTGAGGTAGTGCCATTATTTAAAAAGGGATCTAAAAATCTTCCGGGAAACTACAGACCAGTTAGTTTAACATCTATAGAGGGGAAAATATTGGTAGGAATTCTAAGGGACGTCATACAGGAGTATCTAAAGTCCTCTAGGATTATTAGCAAGAACCAGAATGGGTTTGTGAGGGACAGGTCATGTCAGACTAACTTAATTAGCTTCTACGAGGAAGTGAGCAATAATCTTGATCAAGGAAAAGCAGTGGATGTGGTCTTCCTAGATTTTGCAAAAGCCTTCGATACAGTTCTTCACCGGAGACTGATGATCAAATTAAAGGAGATTGGCCTAGGAAAAACTATTTGCACTTGGATAAGCAGCTGGTTGGATAGCAGGGTACAGCGAGTAGTGGTCAACGGGAAGTCCTCAACCTGGTCCCCAGTAGTCAGCGGAATACCACAAGGGTACGTACTCGGACCACTACTGTTCAAAATATTTATCAATGACCTAGAAATAGGCCTGGAAAGCACAGTGTCAATCTTTGCAGATGATACTAAACTGTGTAAGGTAATTAATTCAGAATTGGATGTGGAGTCCTTGCAGAATGATCTATCTAAACTTGAACTCTGGGCATCTAAATGGAAAATGAGGTTCAATACAGACAAATGCAAGGTTATGCATTTTGGGACTAAAAACAAACTTGCATCCTACATATTAAATGGGGAACGCCTAGGGGAAACAGAGTTGGAAAAAGATTTGGGGGTATTCCTTGATAATAGGCTTAATAACCGTACACAATGTCAAAACGCAGTAAAGAAGGCAAGTAAGGTGCTAGCGTGCATAAAAAGGGGAATTGAGACAAGGGACTCGGATGTAATCATGCCGCTGTATAAGTCATTGGTACGTCCGCACCTGGAATATTGTGTTTAGTTTTGGGCACCACTGTATAAAAAAGACATCAGTGAACTCGAAAGTGTTGAAAGGCGAGCTACTAAATCAGGCATGTCCAAACTGCGGCCCTCCAGCTGTTGAGAAACTACACATCCCAGCATGCCCTGACAGAGCTTTAGCATTCTCTGACAGCAAAACTGTGTCAGGGCATGCTGGGATATGTAGTTTCACAACAGCTGGAGGGCCGCAGTTTGGACATGCCTGTACTAAATTGATTAAAGGCCTAGAAGGACTGGACTATAAGGAAAGACTCACTAGGCTGAATATGTATACACTAGAAAAGAGGCGCCTAAGAGGAGATATTATTAATATCTTCAAATATGTAAAGTGACATCACAAAGAGTTATCAGAGGAATTATTTATTAAAAGAACCCAGTTTAGAACATGTGGGCACTCGCTGCGACAGGGGGAGAGAAAGTTCCGAACGCAACGGAGGAAAGGGTTCTTCACTGTTAGGGCAATCAGGATGTGGAATTCCCTGCCAGGGAAGGTGGTAATGGCGTACTCTGTAATTGGATTTAAAAAAGGAATGGATATATTTCTGAATAAAAAAGTGATCCAAGGTTATAATACTTAAAATATCAACGTGGTTAATCTGGGAGTAACATGAGTTATAGTAGCTAACTAGTCATAAAACATTATTTAGCAAGTATGTAGAATCATCACAACTTAAAACAGGTTGAACACGATGGGCAATTTGCCTCTATTCAACCACAAATACTATGTTACTATGTATTACTCTACGCCATAGTTCCTCCTCCACGGGGATTCGAGTTGGCAAACAGGAGGTGAAACTAGCATTATTTGCAGATGATATGCTCCTATTTCTTACAAACCCTGCCAGCTCGATCCCAACTGTGGTGGAAGCCCTATTGAAATTGATCCTTTTCAGGTTACAGAATTAATTTTGACAAATCTGAAGTATTATCACTGGGTACCCTTACGTTCGCTTCAACATCTTTTAAATTAACAACGACCACTCTTAAATATTTAGGTGTCAATATACCCTCCTCTCTGGGAGATTTATATAATTACAATTATTCACCATTGGTAGCCAAAATTCGCACTATGCTTGATAACTGGATGCTACTACCTCTCAACCTGATAGGTCACGCGGCTGTACTCAACAGTATGATTTTTCTGAAAATGTCCTATTTGATTCAGATGATTCCAATAGCTCTTTCTCGATGTGTTATCAGGATATGTACTCAACTTTTTTCTACATTTCTATGGAAAGGGAAGAAATCTCGAATAGCATTTAAAAAATTACGTTTGCATCACCGCTTGGATGGTATGGGTTTCCCTGATCTAGCTGTCTTTTCAAAAGGTACCAACTTATATACTATATACTTATATACTAACCAGACGTTGGAATGCAAATTATTTGCTCCATACTCAGTTGGAGCTCTACTGCACAATAAAAAATCTGATCTACAGTATGGCACTTTAGATAATTTGATTTTTTGAGACACATACTACACTTGGCACTCTCTTCATAAGTTCTTCAAATGTGACCCCTCAAAATCTATGTATGTTACATTTTGGAGTAACCCAGCCTTTCCAGCTGGGCTAGACAATAGAAGATACCTGATCTGGAGGTCTAAAGGGATTTCAGCTATTAAAGATGTATTTGACCCGGGAGGCCGCCTCCTCACTTACCAGGCTCTACGAGATAAATTTGATTTACCTCATGCTCACTTTTACATGTACCTTCAGGCATGTCATTATGCACTCTCATTGTCCTCTCCTACACTTCTTGCTCCCATCTCACTGTGACTTGCCCGTTTAAGACTAGGATGCTCACAGTTGAATTACAACACACTGACCCTACTTCTGTGTTGGCCAAAACATTCCAAGCCTGGAAATCGATTATTCCCTCCCTTATTGATTCTAAACCGATTTTTAAGTGTTATGAATCAACGCTTAAACACCTTTCATCGGCAATGTTCCCGGAGGTACATGTCAAAGTGATACACAGAGCGTACATTGCAAAAGGCCAGAGACGTCATATGACTTCTGATGAAACAGGTCATTGTAATAAGTGTCATGCCTCTCATTCCACGCTCTAGCATAATTTTTGGGAATGTGGGAAGATTCGTGTATTTTGGGGTAAGGTGCTGCAATATATTAATGCTTTGTTCTCTCTGCAGATTCCCCCCAATCCTTTAGCACTACTCTGTGCTAATTTTGAGAAGTGTGATTTAGGTCCATCGAAAGGCGCCATTTTGCCACTGTTAACAACTATTGTTACAATAGCCAAGAAGGCTATACTTATTCAATGAACCTCGCGACATTCTCCCAAACTGACAATGTTCAAATCTCACCTTATGCAAATACTTTATTTTGGCCGCAATTCTACCATTATAGATATCGAGAAAGGAGTGGAGAGGTTCCATAAAAATTGGGAGTTTTTATTACACATTTGAGTGAACCTGAACAAAGTAAGATATACAAATTATTTGAAAATACAAAATGGTTCCTTTATCAGCAAGTGGACTTGACATCTTGATATGCAGTCCTTGCTTGTAGCTTACCATTTATTATTACTGCATATTGTCTCTACACAAGGGTTGCTTGGTAGAGACTCACACACCCATTTACAGTCTTTGATCAGTGAATAGTGATCGTTCTGTATATAAGAGATGCTCCATAAGACTCTGATGCACCCACTCTGACTGGATTTCCTTTTCTTTTTTTTCCCCCTTTCTCCTTCATTCTCTTTTACTCTCTTCTTCTCTCTTTCTCTTCCTTTATTCTCTATTGTTGAACTGTAATCACGTTTGCATGTATATATTAATGTAAAACACATGTTGATTGCTGTCTTTATCTTATGTAACCACTTTCTAGTGCATAGATTGCCGTCATTTCTATATACAAAATATCATCTTATTATATGAAGGGATTTTGCGTTTGCTACATACTATTCTTTTTGTACTATTGTTCATTACCACGGGCTGCACATTTGTGTTTGGAATCCTATACTAAGATCGACATGTATTTCTGTACTCGTTGTACTTTTGTTTTTGCAAAATTAATAAACAGATGATATAAAAAAAAACAAGGAAATCCTAGTGTCTCTGCCACACTACTCCCACCTTAGCTTCAACAACCTTGGTTTTCAGGCGAGCAATCTGCCTCACCTACCTCTATTTGTGCCATAGACCCGGGAACACCATCCTCCAGAGTTCCCCTTCTTCACCCTCTTCCTCCTCCTCCCCTAGCTTCACCACAGGGTTGTGAGGAATATCGGGACCCACAAAGCACCTAGAAAGGGCATCTGCATTTAGGTGCTGTTTTCCAGGACAATGCTGCACATCAAATTTAAATATCTGTAAGGGTCACACAAGCATTTACTTCCTTGTTTGTGTGCATCCATTGTAAGGGTTCAAGGTCTGCGATTACATGAAAATCACAACATATAATATTTTAGTGATTCTACTGCCCATTTAATCACCAAGCATTCCTGGTACACAGTTGAGTATTTGCGTGCTCTGGGCAGCAATTTCCACCTAAGGTACAGTAGAGGATGGATTTCTCTTCCCCATCTACCTCTTGGGAAAGGACTGCCCCTAACCCATTCTCAGAGGCATCTGTCTGCAATATAAACTGCTTCTTGAAATCAGGGGCCTGTAAAACAAGCTCTGCACCCACGGCATGCCTTAAATCCTCTCATGCAGCCTTTGCTGGTCTAGACCATATTATTTTGTCTGGGGACTGTTTCTTCAGACACTCAGTTAATGGTGCCACCCTAGTGGCAAAATCATGAATAAATCTGCAATATTAGCCTACTAGACCCAGAAATGTCCTAAGTTGTGACGTACATTTTGGTTTAGGCCATGTGAGCACTGCTTCTATTTTATTAGGATTAGGTTGAGGCTCAACTTTCCCTCTGCCGTCAATATAACTAGTGATGTGCACCGGAAATTTTTCGGGTTTTGTGTTTTGGTTCTGGATTCGGTTCAGCGGCCGTGCTTTGGATTCGGACACGTTTTGGCAAAACCTCACCGACATTTTTTTGTCAGATTCGGGTGTGTTTTGGATTCGGGTGTTTTTTACAAAAAACCCTAAAAAACAGCTTAAATCATAGAATTTGGGGGTCATTTTGATCCCATAGTTTTATTAACCTCAATAACCATAATTTCCACTCATTTCCAGTCTATTCTGAACACCTCACACCTCACAATATTATTTTTAGTCCTAAAATTTGCACCGAGGTCGCTGGATGGCTAAGCTAAGCAACACAAGTGGCCGACACAAAAACCTGGCCCATCTAGGAGTGGCACGGCAGTGTCAGGCAGGATGGCACTTCAAAAAAATTGTCCCCAAACAGCACATGATGCAAAGAAAAAAAGAGGCGCACCAAGGTCGCTGTGTGACTAAGCTAAGCGACACAAGTGGCCGACACAAACACCTGGCCCATCTAGGAGTGGCACTGCAGTGTCAGGCAGGATGGCACTTCAAAAAAATTGTCCCCAAACAGCACATGATGCAAAGAAAAAAAGAGGCGCACCAAGGTTGCTGTGTGACTAATCTAAGCGACACAAGTGGCCGACACAAACACCTGGCCCATCTAGGAGTGGCACTGCAGTGTCAGGCAGGATGGCACTTCAAAAAAATTGTCCCCAAACAGCACATGAGGCAAAGAAAAAAAGAGGCGCACCAAGGTCGCTGTGTGACTAAGCTAAGCGACACAAGTGGCCGACACAAACACCTGGCCCATCTAGGAGTGGCACTGCAGCGTCAGGCAGGATGGCAATTCAAAAAAATTGTCCCCAAACAGCACATGATGCAAAGAAAAATGAAAGAAAAAAGAGGTGCAAGATGGAATTGTCCTTGGGCCCACCCACCCACCCTTATGTTGTATAAACAGGACATGCACACTTTAACGAACCCATCATTTCAGCGACAGGGTCTGCCACACGACTGTGACTGAAATGACTGGTTGGTTTGGGCCCCCACCAAAAAAAGAAGCAATCACTCTCTCCTTGCACAAACTGGCTCTACAGAGGCAAGATGTCCACTTCATCATCATCCTCCGATTCCTCACCCCTTTCACTGTGTACATCCCCCTCCTCACAGATTATTAACACACTGGAGGGAGGGCAACTTAGGTAGAATAAAGCCAGTTTGTGCAAGGGCCTCCAAATTGCCTCTTTTTCCTGCCAGTATACGTACGGACTGTCTGACGTGCCTACTTGGATGCGGTCACTCATATAATCCTCCACCATTCTTTCAATGGTGAGAGAATCATATGCAGTGACAGTAGACGACATGTCAGTAATCGTTGGCAGGTCCTTCAGTCCAGACCAGATGTCAGCACTCGCTCCAGACTGCCCTGCATCACCGCCAGCGGGTGGGCTCGGAATTCTTAGCCTTTTCCTCGCACCCCCAGTTGCGGGAGAATGTGAAGGAGGAGATGTTGACGGGTCACGTTCCGCTTGACTTGACAATTTTCTCACCAGCAGGTCTTTGAACCTCTGCAGACTTGTGTCTGCCGGAAAGAGAGATACAACGTAGGTTTTAAATCTAGGATCGAGCACGGTGGCCAAAATGTAGTGCTCTGATTTCAACAGATTGACCACCTGTGAATCCTGGTTAAGCAAATTAAGGGCTCCATCCACAAGTCCCACATGCCTAGCGGAATCGCTCTGTTTTAGCTCCTCCTTCAATGTCTCCAGCTTCTTCTGCAAAAGCCTGATAAGGGGAATGACCTGATTCAGGCTGGCAGTGTCTGAACTGACTTCACGTGTGGCAAGTTCAAAGGGTTGCAGAACCTTGCACAACGTTGAAATCATTCTCCACTGCGCTTGAGTCAGGTGCATTCCCCCTCCTTTGCTTATATCGTGGGCAGATGTATAGGCTCGAATGGCCTTTTGCTGCTCCTCCATCCTCTGAAGCATATAGAGGGTTGAATTCCACCTCGTTACCACCTCTTGCTTCAGATGATGGCAGGGCAGGTTCAGGAATGTTTGCTGGTGCTCCTGTCTTCTTTACGCGGTGGCTGAATGCCGAAAGTGGCACGCAATTCTTCGGGCCACCGACAGCATCTCTTGCACGCCCCTGTCGTTTTTTAAATAATTCTGCACCACCAAATTCAATGTATGTGCAAAACATGGGACGTGCTGGAATTTGCCCAGATGTAATGCACGCACAATATTGCTGGCGTTGTCCGATGTCACAAATCCCCAGGAGAGTCCAATTGGGGTAAGCCATTCTGCGATGATCTTCCTCAGTTGCCGTAAGAGGTTGTCAGCTGTGTGCCTATTCTGGAAAGCGGTGATACAAAATGTAGCCTGCCTAGGAACGAGTTGGCGTTTGCGAGATGCTGCCACTGGTGCCGCCGCTGCTGTTCTTGCTGCGGGAGGCAATACATCTACCCAGTGGGCTGTCACAGTCATATAGTCCTGAGTCTGCCCTGCTCCACTTGTCCACATGTCCATGGTTAAGTGGACATTGGGTACAACTGCATTTTTTAGGACACTGGTGAGTCTTTTTCTGAGGTCTGTGTACATTTTCGGTATCGCCTGCCTAGAGAAATGGAACCTAGATGGTATTTGGTACCGGGGACACAGTACCACAATCAAGTCTCTAGTTGCCTCTGAATTAACGGTGGATACCGGAACCACGTTTCTCACCACCCAGGCTGCCAAGGCCTGAGTTATCTGCTTTGCAGCAGGATGACTGCTGTGATATTTCATCTTCCTCGCAAAGGACTGTTGGACAGTCAATTGCTTACTGGAAGTAGTACAAGTGGTCTTCCGACTTCCCCTCTGGGATGACGATCGACTCCCAGCAGCTACAACAGCAGCGCCAGCAGCAGTAGGCGTTACACTCAAGGATGCATCGGAGGAATCCCAGGCAGGAGAGGACTCGTCAGACTTGCCAGTGACATGGCCTGCAGGACTATTGGCTTTCCTGGGTAAGGAGGAAATTGACACTGAGGGAGTTGGTGGTGTGGTTTGCAGGAGCTTGGTTACAAGAGGAAGGGATTTAGTGGTCAGTGGACTGCTTCCGCTGTCACCCAAAGTTTTTGAACTTGTCACTGACTTATGATGAATGCGCTGCAGGTGACGTATAAGGGAGGATGTTCCGAGGTGGTTAACGTCCTTACCCCTACTTATTACAGCTTGACAAAGGCAACACACGGCTTGACACCTGTTGTCCGCATTTTGTGTTGAAATAATTCCACACCGAAGAGGTGATTTTTTTTGTATTTTGACCAGGCATGTCAATTGCCATATTCGTCCCACGGACAACAGGTGTCTCCCCGGGTGCCTGACTTAAACAAACCACCTCACCTTCAGAATCCTCCTTGTCAATTTCCTCCCCAGCGCCAGCAACACCCATATTCTCATCCTGGTGTACTTCAACAGTGACATCTTCAATTTGACTATCAGGAACTGGACTGCGGGTGCTCCTTCCAGCACTTGCAGGGGGCGTGCAAATGGTGGAAGGCGCAAGCTCTTCCCGTCCAGTGTTGGGAAGGTCAGGCATCGCAACCAACACAATTGGACTCTCCTTGGGTATTTGTGATTTAGAAGAACGCACAGTTCTTTGCTGTGCTTTTGCCAGCTTAAGTCTTTTCATTTTTCTAGCGAGAGGATGAGCGCTTCCATCCTCATGTGAATCTGAACCACTAGCCATGAACATAGGCCAGAGCCTCAGCCGTTCCTTGCCACTCCGTGTCGTAAATGGCATATTGGCAAGTTTACGCTTCTCATCAGACGCTTTCAATTTTGATTTTTGGGTCATTTTACTGAACTTTTGTTTTTTGGATTTTACATGCTCTCTACTATGACATTGGGCATCGGCCTTGGCAGACGACGTTGATGGCATTTCATCGTCTCGGCCATGATTAGTGGCAGCAGCTTCAGCACGAGGTGGAAGTGGATCTTGATCTTTCCCTATTTTAACCTCCACATTTTTGTTCTCCATTTTTTAATGTGTGGAATTATATGCCAGTATCAATAGCAATGGCCTAAAACTATATTTACTGCGCACAACTGAAATGCACCACAGGTATGGATGGATAGTACACTTGACGACACAAAGGTAGGTACAGCAGTGGCCTTCCGTACCGTACTGCTATATATAGTATACTGGTGGTCACTGTGTCAGCAAACTGCAAAACTAAAATGCACCACAGGTATAGAATGTAGATGGATAGTATACTTAATGAATGATGACACAGAGGTAGGTACAGCAGTGGCCTTCCGTACTGCTATCTATAGTATACTGGTTGTCACTGTATCAGCAAACTGCAAAACTAAAATGCACCACAGGTATAGAATGTAGATGGATAGTATACTTAATGAATGACAACACAGAGGTAGGTACAGCAGTGGCCTTGCGTACTGCTATATATAGTATACTGGTGGTCACTGTGTCAGCAAACTGCAAAACTAAAATGCACCACAGGTATAGAATGTAGATGGATAGTATACTTAATGAATGACGACACAGAGGTAGGTACAGCAGTGGCCTTCCATACCGTACTGCTATATATAGTATACTGGTGGTCACTGTATCAGCAAACTGCAAAACTAAAATGCACCACAGGTATAGAATGTAGATGGATAGTATACTTAATGAATGACGACACAGAGGTAGGTACAGCAGTGGCCTTCCGTACTGCTATATATAGTATACTGGTGGTCACTGTATCAGCAAACTGCAAAACTAAAATGCACCACAGGTATAGAATGTAGATGGATAGTATACTTAATGAATGACGACACAGAGGTAGGTACAGCAGTGGCCTTCCGTACTGCTATATATAGTATACTGGTGGTCACTGTATCAGCAAACTGCAAAACTAAAATGCACCACAGGTATAGAATGTAGATGGATAGTATACTTAATGAATGACGACACAGAGGTAGGTACAGCAGTGGCCTTCCGTATTGCTATATATAGTATACTGGTGGTCACTGTGTCAGCAAACTGCAAAACTAAAATGCACCACAGGTATAGAATGTAGATGGATAGTATACTTAATGAATGACGACACAGAGGTAGGTACAGCAGTGGCATTCCATACTGCTATATATAGTATACTGGTGGTCACTGTATCAGCAAACGGCAAAACTAAAATGCACCACAGGTATAGAATGTAGATGGATAGTATACTTAATGAATGACGACACAGAGGTAGGTACTGCAGTGGCCTTCCGTACTGCTATATATAGTATACTGGTGGTCACTGTGTCAGCAAACTGCAAAACTAAAATGCACCACAGGTTTAGAATGTAGATGGATAGTATACTTAATGACGACACAGAGGTAGGTACAGCAGTGGCCTACTGTACCGTAATGCTATATATTATATACTGGTGGTCACTGGTCAGCAAAACTCTGCACTGTACTCCTCCTTTATAATATTATACTGGTGGTCCCCAGTCCCCACAATAAAGCAGCACACTGAGCACAGATATGGAGTGTTTTTCAGGCAGACAACGTATACTGGTGGTCACTGTCAGCAAAACTCTGCACTGTACTCATGCTATATAATACAGCTGCTCCCCAGTCCCCACAATTAAGCAGTGTGAGCACAGATATATGCAGCACACTGTGAGCACAGATATGGAGTGTTTTTCAGGCATAGAACGGATAACTGGTGGTTACTGATCAGCAAAACTCTGCACTGTACTCCTCCTATATACAGCTGCTCCCCAGCCCTCCCCACAATTAAGCAATAGTGCACTGCACAGCACAATCAAGTTCAACAATAACGGAGAGGACGCCAGCCACGTCCTCTCCCTAACATTTCCAATGCACGAGTGAAAATGGCGGAGACGCGCGGCTGCTTATATAGAATCCGAATCTCGCGAGAATCCGACAGCGGGATGATGACGTTCGGGCGCGCTCGGGTTACCCGAGCCATATGGGAGAATCCGAGTATGGCTCGGACCCGTGTAAATAGGGTGAAGTTCGGGGGGGTTCGGTTTCCGAGAAACCGAACCTGCTCATCACTAAATATAACCCAAATACTTTGCCTCCACCATTCTGATGGCACACTTCTCCAGGTTAGCTGTGAAACCCTGTGCCTGTATAGACTGTAACACTGCCTTCACCTTTGGAAGGTGTGATTCCCAGTCAAAGCTAAAAATGACAATATCATCTAAATATGCCATGGCATATTCTCTATGAGGCTGGAGCAACTTGTTCATAGCTCTTTGGAAAGTTGCAGGGGCTCCATGTAAACCAAAGGGCCGTATTTTATACTGAAAGAGACCCTCTGGGGTGGAAAAGGCTGTCTTGGCCTTGGCAGCTTCAGTCAGAGGAATTTGCCAGTACCCTTTTGTTAAGTCAAAGTTGTGTGACTTTTTGCTAAATTTTCTACTAATTTGTCAACTTGGGGCATAGAGTAGGAGTCAAACTGAGAAATTTAATTTCTTAAGGCTCCCGAAGGCTTAAGCACTAAAAGAATAGGATTAGTCCATGCACTGTTTGCCTCCTCTATGACCCCTCTACGAAGCATCTCCTCCACTTCCCATTTTACTGCTGCCCGTTTGGTCTCAGGAATGCGATATGGTCTTTGTTTTATCACCACCCTGGATGGAGTAACAATATCATGCTGTATGATGTGGGTTTTCCTCGGGAGGACAGAGAACACATCCTGGTACAATGCTACTAAGTTTACTACTTCTTGTTTCTGGCTAGGACTCAAGGTGACTTCAATTGGCACCTGACATTCTGTGGTTTTCACAACCACTAAAAAGGGCTGACTAAGACTTTCTTTCCAAGGCTTCGGCAAATTCACATTGTAGACTTGTACCACTTTTCTTCTACCCTCCTGTCGTACGGTCCCGCTGCCTCTATGATCTCATAAGGGCCTCGCCCAATTTACTTGTAGTGGTGGGTATGAGGACCAGTATCTTATCTCCCGGTTTAAAGGATGGCTTAACTGCAGTAACATCATAACTACATTTTTGATGCTGTTGAGCCCTGTTCATGAGCTTGTTTAGAACTGGCACAATATGGCTGAAATGGTCATACAGTTGGGCCTCAAAGTGAATGATGTTAGGCTTTTGGGGTGACTGTTGCTCCCACCCTTCTTTTACAAATACCAAGTTTGTTTGGCCTATGCCAGAACAAACAAGCAGAAAATTCCTTGTTTGGAGCACTCTTTTCTTGTTAATTGCTATGATCAGATTATATTAAAATATAACTTTTAATCTTAGAATTTCTTTAAAATTATGGGTATGCAATTTAAACAAATATTCAATCGTGTTTCACCCCTTTGTGAATGTTAATATTAGATGTAAAATGTGTCCTGTGGTGAAAATATCCGTTAGATATTTGTCCCTCGTCACATGGGTTCTTTCCTCTCTATTAATTGGTCGGACAATCAATTTGTCCTGATTGCAGCAGACAGCAAGGAATATGCAGAAGTCTTGGAGTATAAAACTGATCAATTGGTGAAGAATATCTCTAAAGTTTAGTTGGTACAGTATATCTTATTGACCATATTTAAACGTGTCCCAGGGTTTAATTGTCATTAAAATTAGAGATGTACGCCTTGCCATTTTTCGGGGTTTGTTTTTGTTTTTTCTTTGTATTTTGGTGTTGTATTGGTTTTAATTGGTATATCTCCCTCGTTTCACATGTCGAATGTCAATACCAGTGAAATATTTGTCTAATAAACCATATTTAAACGTGTCCCAGGGTGTAATTGTTGTTAAATCGTTGTTTGACACTACTCATAGACTTATTGTGATACAATGATAAATTGCAAACATGTCACAAATGTATCCTTGTTATGTACACACAGAAGATTTATAGTTTTTGATGCATTGTTCAATAATAAATGCAATACAAAATGTATTTGATTGTTGTCTTTGGGAGTCATTCAGAGCTGATCGCTGCTGTGCGTTTTCGCACAGCAGGTAATCAGGACATAACAGCGCATACGTATGGCACCGCAATGCACATGCACGTCAGACAACAACAACGGGCTTCGCCAGTCAGCGACAGGATGGTGCAAAAAATCCATTCGCACAGGTGTTTGCTAGGTGATTGACAAGAGGAAGCCATTTGTGGGTGGTAACTGACCATTAACTGGGAGTGTTTGGGAAAACGCAGGCGTGCCCAAGCGTTTCCAGGGAGGGTGTCAGCTCTGGCCACGATCAGCCTGATTCTATCACACTGGAAGAGTAGTCTTGGGCTGCGCAGAGACTGCACACACAGAATTTTAGCAGCTCGGTATACACATAGCATTGCACACTTGCATGGCAAAAAAATACACTCCCACTCTAGGTGGCAACTATCTGAACGCAGGACAGCAAAACACGCAGCCCAGCAGCCCAATCTGAATGACCTCCTATGTCTCCCAAAAAAATATCCCTGCATTAGCTTATTTCACATTTTAGAGTACGAACACATCAAAATACACAAGATTAGTACTACAAATGGGTTGTTCTGCATCAGGAAAATAAATCAGGCTGCGCCGCTATCGCGGTCTAGTCTGTATGCCGGCAATAGTAATAATTCCAATAAGTGTGATTAATCTGCCGGTGGTGCACCCAGAGTCAGTAAATTGAACATTAAAGAGGAAGAAAAAAATAAAAGAAAGACTCTGTGTTGGGGCACTTTTATTTGAAAATTGATAGACGTTAAGACTTAACTTTTAATATATTCTTATAAAATAAATGTGACTTAAAAAACAACAACAAGAGAGTAATTCAGATTGCTTTTACCGATGCACCAACTTAGTTTATTATAGTGCATGGAGAGTTTGAACTACTAAGCGCCTTGGTGAAAATATAATCAGAATATAATAGGTAACAACCAATCTATCTTAATATAATTATTTGATTGGTTAATAATCCCTACAGGAGGTGCCTTATTATTGGCCCTTAAAACTGCATTTCATTTTTTGAAAGGGGTGCTCTGTGTCAGCTGTATCTGAAAGGGGTGCTTTGTCTCTGTCAGCTGCATCTGTAAATGGGTGCTTTCTCTCTGTCAGCTGTATCTGAAAAAGGGGTGCTCTCTGTCTGCTGTATTTGAAAGGGGTGCTCTCTCTCTCTGTCAGCTGTATTTGTAAAGGGGTGCTCTCTCTGTCAGCTGTATCTGAAAGGTGTGCTTTCTGTCTGTCAGGTGTATCTGTAAAGGGGTGTTTTCTCTGCCAGCTGTATCTGAAAAAGGGGTGCTCTATCTCTCTGTCAGCTGTATCTGAAAAAGGGGGCTCTCTCTCTCTGTCAGTTGTATCTGAAAAATGGGTACTCTCTCTCTGTCAGCTGTATCTGAAAAAGGGGTGCTCTCTGCTGTATTTGAAAGGGGGTGCTCTCTCTCTGTCAACTGTATCTGAAAGAAGTGCTCTCTTTGTCAGCTGTATCTGAAAGGGGTACTCTCTCTGTCAGCTGTATCTGAAAAAGAGGTGCTCTCTGTCAGCTGTATCTGAAAAAGGGGTGCTCTCTGTCTGTCAGCTGTATTTGTAAAAGGGTGACCTCTCTGTCTGCTGTATCTGAAAGGGATGATCTGTCCGTCCATCCAGGGGCTCTGTCCCAGTGTAAAATTAAAATAATAACAGCTAAAAACAAAAAGCCTAAAATTATAAATATAAAAAAATATATTTTTTTTTGTTTATGCTGTACCCCAGTGTACAATTTGTATTTTATTTTCTTAAGTACCATGACACTGCTGTGTCAGACTGCAGTATAGTATTTCCTGCTCATACACTTATTGTGAGATGGTGTTGGTGAAGTCAACAGCAGTGTGTATTTATTATTATATACATTTCTGACTCATTTGTGCTACCACTTTGTGCAGATAATGGAGGCTACTACTAGTGCTGAAGCAGCTGCCACAAGTCATGACATTGACAATGCAAGTCCGTCAATGTCATCTGCTAAAGCAGATGCCCAGGGGCATATAGTGTTAGGCCAGGGCATGTAAAATCAATTAATTATAGAGTGGTAAAGAAAAACAAAAGGAAAGTTTGCTGCAGAGGTAGTAAGATGAACTACGCATTCAGAATCAGAACCATCAGACATTTTTGAGGAACGTTTAGGGGTGTCCATGTCAGCTGACATTTCTCACTCTGTACTCATAGAAAAGCCTCTTTCACCTCCTTCCACCATTTCTGAACCATCTGAACATGTGGAGAGTAGTACAAATAAAGATGGTGATGTTGATTCTGATGAGGAGGACATAATACAAATTGAAGATTTGTGTTTAAGTGCGAAAGGATGAGGGGGATATGGGTGTACTATCTGATGGTGAGGATGTTGATGATGATGTTGTTTGTGTAAGTCAGCCACCAGTGGCTGCAGTTGTTGACCATGAAAAAAATAAAGCCATTGCAATGCTTGGGCATAACACCAAAAAATCCACCTCTTGGGTGTGGGATTATTTTTACCCCAATCCTGACAATTTTATGAAAGCATCTGCTCCATTTGGGAGGACAAATTTAGTAGAGGTAGGGACGTTAGCCATCTAGGCACCTCCTCCATGTTATGTCATTTGCGGTGAAGACATGAAATTTATTGTACAAGATTACAATGTACTGTAATTAACACCTCATCATCAACATCCTTAGAGTAATTACTTAATGAGGAAGTCCTTCTAAAAATTGTTTTGTGGGGGCCCAAACAAACCAATAATTTCAGCCACAAGTGACGGTCCCTATCGCTGAAATGATTGGTTTGTTAAACTGTGTATGTCCTGTTTGATATATACCACATAAGGGTGGATGGGAGGGCCCAAGGACAATTCCATCTTGCACCTTATTTCTTTGCATTATGTGCTCTTTGGAGCATTTTTTGGGCATAGTTTCTAAAACTTCCATCCTGTCTGCAACTGCAGTGCCACTCCTAGATGTGCCAGGTGTTTGTGCCACCCACTTCTGTCACTTAGCTTAGTCATCCAGCTACCTTGGCGAAACCTTTTGGCCTAAACTGGATAAAAACAGTATTGTGAGCTGTGAGGTGCTCAAAATAGACTGGAAATGAGTGGAAATGAATGTTATTGAGGTTAATAATACTGTAGGAACAAAAACACTCCCAAATTCTGTGATTTTAGCTGTTTTTATGATAAAAAAATAGAACCAAAACACACAAGGGCGTTATTGGCAAAACCAATACAACACCAAAATACGAAGAAAAAAACAAAAACAAACCCCGAAAAATGTCAAGGCGCACATCTCTAGTTTTAACGACAATTAAACCCGAGACACGTTTAAATATGGTTAATTAGATATACTGTACCAACTAAATTTTAGAGGTATTCTTCATCAATTGATCAGTTTATACTCCAAGAATACTGAATATTCATTCCTGTCTGCTGCAGTCAGGACAAATTGATTGCCCTACCAATTAATAGAGAGGAAAGTACCCATGTGATGAGGGACAAATCTTTAACCGATATTTTCACCACAGGACAAATTTTGTCTAATATTAACATTCGCAAAGGGGTGAAACACTATAGAATATTTGTTTCAATTGCATACCTGTAATTTTAAAGAAAATCTAAGATAAAAAATTATATTTTAATATAATCTCATCATATCAATTAACAAGAAAAGAGTGCTCCAAGCAAGAAATTGTCTTCTTGATCGTTCTGGCCAAGGCCAAACAAACTTGGTATTTGTATATGTTACATAATTCCTGGAGTACCTCTAACCCTATACATTTTTATTCCAATTTGGATTTGTACATAACAGTAGGTTGGTTATTATACATTACCTATACAATTATAGTCTGGTGCAGAATAAACCCTAGTATACCCACCCTTCTTTAACCAGATCTAAAATTCCCCTGGGTTGTCTACCATAGAGAAGTCCAAAGTGGCTAAACACCGTAGAGGCTTGGGGTACCTCTTGAACTGCAAAAACCAGATAGGGTAGAAGTAGGTCCCAGTTATGCTTCTCCTGAGACACCGACCATTTTATCATTTTCTTAAGGGTTCGGTTAAAGCATTCAACCATGCCATCTGTTTGTGGGTGGTAAACTGAAGTAGTAATTTGAGCCACCCCTAACAGATGACAAAGATCTTTCATTATTTTGAGACAAAAGGGGTACTCTGGTCCATTACGACCTCTTTTGGTATTCCCAACTGGGTCCACAGAATTAGTAATTACCTGGCAATACTACTAGAGTTCATATTACGTAGTGTTATGGCCTTTGGGTATCTGGTGGCATAGTCAACCACTACTAATATATACTGATGCCCACAAGCAGATTTCTCCTATCAAATCTATACCAATTTGCTCAAAAGAAATGGAGATGATAGGCAGGGGAACCAAGGGCACCCTAAATTCTGTCCATTATGCTGTCTTCTGACACACTTGACAATATCTTGACAATATTTCTTTACTGCTGCATAAATGCCTGGCCAATAGAACCTTAACTGTATATGCTGGAGGGTTTTCTCCTCCACTAAATGTCCACCCCACAGATGAGTGTGAGCCACCCTCATTACCAACTGCTCATGTTTCCAGGGAACCACCAACTGGTCTACCCTTTTACCCTGCAAATAAGCAACATGGTACAATAAATCATTTTTCAATACAAAGTATGGTACTCCTTCTGGTGGTAAAGCAGTAATTACCTTACCATTTACCTCTACAACACTTTCAAAGACATGTAGCAAATTTCCATCATTCTGTTGGTCCCGCCCAAAGTCCTGTAAAGACACCCTTTCACCAATGGGAGACCAATGTGCCTTAGTCTCATTGTCCCCCTGCTACTCACTGGCCAAAGAGGATTTTACAGTCACATAACTTTGATATCCTGTAAATCTTGGGTCCTGGGATCCTTCCGATTCTGTCTATCTGCCGATGCCATGCCAGCTAATCACCTCCTGCAGTAGCAGAAAATCACGGCCTTAAATCAGCAGATAAGGAGGCCTGGAGGGTACAATGGATACCACCTTCACTGGTTGCACTTTTATCGCCACTGGCAGGTGCACTCATGGACATTCTTCTATATCCCCATGTATACATGGATAGCACCTTTACAGGTGATAACACCTTGTTAGCCCTGGGATTTACCAAATTAGCAGACATGATGGTCAATGCACTGCCAGTATCAACTCAGGCCCAGACCGCTTGGCCTCCAATTTCACTAAACAGGGTAGTGTCCACTGAGGAAATGCCTTAAGCAGCTATGCTGACCAGAGGTTGAGTGGTTTTCCCTGCACTGGATTTCATCGGCTCTCCCTGCTTTGAACAATGTCTGTGTATATGACCGGACTCACCAAACTCAGAACACACAGCTGAAGGTGGGTTGTTGGGTTTGACGATGGGGACCTGGGTTCTGTGGTTAGGTACTAGCTGCAACCCTTGCTTGCATTTATTCAGTTTCCCAAGAGGAACATCTCAATTACCATTGCCAACTCCTCAAATGTTTGGGGATCAGCCTGTAAGGTCCATTGTTGTGCAACCCGGTCTAATACCCATATAGCATGGTCTAGACCATGGGTCTACAACCTGCAGCCCTCCAGCTGCTGTGGAACTGCACATCCCATCATGCGCTGCCACAGTTTTGCTATTAAGGCATGCTAAAACTGATCAGGGCATGCTGGGATGTGTAGTTCCACAACAGCTGGAGGGCCATAGGTTGAAGACCCATGGTCTAGTGCAACCCTTTCTTCTACACGCTGTGCAGTTTTCATCAGCTGCAACCAGGCTTTGGTCAGTCTGGCAAGCTTTGCCAGTTGAACTCTAGGAGGCTCAGACGGGTTCAGCCACTAATCATGGAGCACCTTGGCTTTATTGGGACACTCCAGCCCAACCCTGCTATGTATAGCCTCTTACAAGGATAGGAGCTGGCCTCAGACACTGTCAGATCAATATATGCACTCTCCGGCTCCCCTGTGAGAAAGGGAGCTAATCTGGTAGCCCACTCCTCCTTTGGCCATTTTCAATGAACAGCAGTGCATTCAAAGGTGCACAAAAATACCTCAATATCATTTGGTATGCTGCCTGTCGGGATCCCGGTGTTCACCATACCGACGCCGGAATCCCGACAGCTGGCATACTGACAACTATTCTCCCTCTTGAGGTGTCCACGACACCCCTGGAGAGAGAATAAATAGCGTGGCACGTGTGGCGTAGGTAGCGCGATTCCGTGCCCGCAAGGGGCTCCTTTGCAATCACCCCGCTGCCTGCATGCCGCTGTTGGGATCCCGACACCGGTATGCTGGGCGCCAGGATCCCAAGCGCCAGCATAACATACTGGACAATCAACAATGGTATAGACCAGAGGTTCTCAAACTCGGTCCTCGGGGGCCCACACAGTGCATGTTTTGCAGGTCTCCTCACAGAATCATAAGTGAAATAATTAGCTCCACCTGTGGACCTTTTAAAATGTGTCAGTGAGTAATTAATACACCTGTGCACCTGCTGGGTTACCTGCAAAACATGCACTGTGTGGGCCCACGAGGACCAAGTTTGAGAACCTCTGGTAAAGACTTCAATGGCTCCTAACATAGTCCTAAACGCCCAGCCTATCACCTGGCCAGCTTGTCCGGCTTCAGGAGCCTTATACCTCTGTACAGACAACATACTTAAAGGCAGCTAACAGGTGCAACTAATCAACTTGGCTGTAGTTTAATCACTGACCTAACATAAAACCTGGTCTGTATCCATGTTCAACTGCTGTCACATGCTTAAAGAGGGAAATCCTGCTCTGCCCCTGCCACACTATATATATATATATATATATATATACACACACACACACACACACACACACACACACACACACACACACACACACACACACACACACACATACTGTATATAATTTATATATATAAATTTCTCCCATCTCCTTCCCTGACCCCATTTGTCGCTAATACCAATACAACATTCATGAACTCAACTTGAGTTCATGATTTTGTTATTCAGTACTTTCTAATTCAGTCACACTGTCCTTTATTACATTTCAAGATACTGATATACCCAGGATTCGAACCCATTGCCGGTGGCATTGCAGTCAGATAAGCTATTCATTGAGCTATCTGCCCTTGCATAGAAAGGTAGATAATTATAAGCTAGCGAATTCAAACTATTTGAAGCTTACCTTGTACTTAGTGTAAAAATGATCAGCATTGCAGCTGAGTAGATCTATGTAGTCTGTGGCTGCAAGAGATTGGATTTGTGGCTGCACACTACATAAATCTGCTCAACTGCAATGCTGATTATTTTTTTACAAAGTACCAGTAGCTTCATATAGTGTTCACAGTTTTTAATGCAGGATCATATAGCTCGATGAGTAGGGTGTTTGACTGGAATGCAGCAGGTTATAAATTTTAATCCAGGGAATGGCAGTATATTGAAATGTGTTATTTAATAAAGGGTGTTGTAACTGAATGACAAAGAACTCTGGAGTTAAGTGCATGAATGTGGTATAAAGAGGATTTGTATCCAAATCCATTTTCTTGCAGTGGTCTATAAATGTGTGTGCATTATTTATATATAATACTGATGACATGTTATCATAGAGGCAAACATTTGAAGGATTATCTAGTTAGAAATGACATATCTATGTTGGGCAAGTAAGATGCTGGAACTTTTTTGGTAAGGCCAAAAATTGCTGCTTTAGGTGTCCAAATTGCACAACCTGTGTTTTTATTACAAACTGGGCCCTCATTTCATTACCCATATATGGGGATTAAATATATTTGGCATCATTTTGTGGCACTAGTTTGTGGTCTATGCCATTACCTGTCCCTATTCAAGAATGTATATAGGTAAGACAGAGGTCACATTTAGGGAGAGAATGGCCCAGCATCGCACGGCTATTCGTGTGGCCCTGAATGCGAACAATTGTGTTCAGCCATTGGCACGTCACTTCTCAGAGGCAAAACATAATTTATCTTCCTTTCGGTATTATCGATCATATACTGCCGCTGCGTGAGGGTGGTGACAGGTCTATGAGGTTGCTTCAGCGCGAGTCAGAGTGGATCATAAGGTTGGACACCTCGGTCCCACGGCCCGGGGACTTAATGAGTTTTTAGGTTTACAGCATTCATCTGACGTTATTCTGGCAATGCCAAATAGATATAACAGTTTTGTTCATAGGCTAGGGGGTCCTGATGTGCTTGACTGTACCATCCACACTATGGGGGTCATTCCGACCTGATAGCAGGCTAGGTTTTTCACTGCGGTGCGATCAGGTCAAAATAGCGCATGCGTATGCACCGCAATGCGCAGGCGCATCATACAGATACAAAGTGGATCGTTGCTGAGCGATGGATATAACAATGAATCCATTTGCACAGCCGATCGCAAGGAGATTGACAGGAAGAAGGCGTTTGTGGGTGGCAACTGACCGTTTTCTGGGAGTAGTTGGAAAAACGCAGGCATGTCCAAGCGTTTGCAGGATAGGTGTCTGACATCAATTCTGGACACAAACATGCTGAAGTGATCGCAGCGGCTGAGTAAGTTCTGAGCTACTCAGAAACTGCACAAAACTTTTTTGAACCGCTCGGATGCACATGTGTTCGCACACTTGCAAAGCAAACATACACTCTCCTATAGGCGGCGACTATCTGTTCGCAGCGCTGCAAAAAATAGCTAGTGAGCGATCAACTCGGAATGACCCCCTATATATTTTAAGTATAGAACATAATTGTAGTGTTAGAACATCTAATGCAGTGTAATTGTTAAAGTGGTGATATGTGTTTATATTCTGCAATGTACGCTGGTAAAAGACTGCTGCATCTGCATTTTCTATGTTTCGGTCTTGTCACACAATGTACCAGTCTTTTTGTGTATAACGAGTAGTGATGAGCGGGTTCGGTTTCCGAGAAACCGAACCCACCCGAGCTTTACCTTTTTTTTACATGGGTCCGAGCAGACTCTGATCCTCCCGCCTTGCTCGGTTAACCCGAGCGCGCCCGAACGTCATCATCCCGCTGTCGGATTCTCGCGAGATTCGGATTCTATGAGCAGCCGCGCGTCGCCGCCATTTTCACACGTGCATTGAGATTGATAGGGAGAGGACGTGGCTGGCGTCCTCTCCGTTTATACGAGACACTACAGTTGATCTGATTGCTTTGCTTTGCTTGTTTATTTTACTATTGTGGGGAGGATTAGGGAGCAGCTGTTAGGAGGAGTACAGTGCAGAGTTTTGCTGATAGTGACCACCAGTTTTTTATCCGTTCTCTTCTCTGCCTGAAAAAAACGCTCCATACCATATCTGTGCTGTGTGCTGCATGATATATCTGTGCTGAGTGCTCACACTGCTTAATTGTGGGGACTGGGGAGCAGCTATAGCAGGAGTACAGTGCAGAGTTTTGCTGACAGTGACCACCAGAATACGTTTGTCTGCCTGAAAAACACTCCTGTGGCTTTTTTTTTTATACTAGTAGTTTAGCAGTTTGCTGACAGTGTCCACCAGCTCCATTATACTGTATATAGCAGTACGGTAGGCCACTGCTGTACCTACCTCTGTGTTGTCACTCGTCATCCATAAAGTATACTATCCATCCATCTACATTGTATACCTGTGGTGGCTTTTTTTTTATACTAGTAGTTTAGCAGTCTGCTAACAGTGTCCACCAGGTCCATTATACTGTATATAGCAGTACGGTAGGCCACTGCTGTACCTACCTCTGTGTCGTCACTCGTCATCCATAAAGTATACTATCCATCCATCTACATTGTATACCTGTGGTGGCTTTTTTTTTTATACTAGTAGTTTAGCAGTCTGCTGACAGTGTCCACCAGGTCCATTATACTGTATATAGCAGTACGGTAGGCCACTGCTGTACCTACCTCTGTGTCGTCACTCGTCATCCATAAAGTATACTATCCATCCATCTACATTGTATACCTGTGGTGGCTTTTTTTTATACTAGTAGTTTAGCAGTCTGCTGACAGTGTCCACCAGGTCCATTATACTGTATATAGCAGTACGGTAGGCCACTGCTGTACCTAACTCTGTGTCGTCACTCGTCATCCATAAAGTTTACTATCCATCCATCTACATTGTATACCTGTGGTGGCTTTTTTTTTTTATACTAGTAGTTTAGCAGTCTGCTGACAGTGTCCACCAGGTCCATTATACTGTATATAGCAGTACGGTAGGCCACTGCTGTACCTACCTCTGTGTCGTCACTCGTCATCCATAAAGTATACTATCCATCCATCTACATTGTATACCTGTGGTGGCTTTTTTTTTTATACTAGTAGTTTAGCAGTCTGCTGACAGTGTCCACCAGGTCCATTATACTGTATATAGCAGTACGGTAGGCCACTGCTGTACCTACCTCTGTGTCGACACTCGTCATCCATAAAGTATACTATCCATCCATCTACATTGTATACCTGTGGTGGCTTTTTTTTTTATACTAGTAGTTTAGCAGTCTGCTGACAGTGTCCACCAGGTCCATTATACTGTATATAGCAGTACAGTAGGCCACTGCTGTACCTACCTCTGTGTCGTCACTCGTCATCCATAAAGTATACTATCCATCCATCTACATTGTATACCTGTGGTGGCTTTTTTTTATGCTAGTAGTTTAGCAGTCTGCTGACAGTGTCCACCAGGTCCATTAGACTGTATATAGCAGTACGGTAGGCCACTGCTGTACCTACCTCTGTGTCGTCACTCGTCATCCATTAAGTATACTATCCATCCATCTACATTGTATACCTGTGGTGGCTTTTTTTTTATACTAGTAGTTTAGCAGTCTGCTGACAGTGTCCACCAGGTCCATTATACTGTATATAGCAGTACGGTAGGCCACTGCTGTACCTACCTCTGTGTCGTCACTCGTCATCCATAAAGTATACTATCCATCCATCTACATTGTATACCTGTGGTGGCTTTTTTTTATGCTAGTAGTTTAGCAGTCTGCTGACAGTGTCCACCAGGTCCATTATACTGTATATAGCAGTACGGTAGGCCACTGCTGTACCTACCTCTGTGTCGTCACTCGTCATCCATTAAGTATACTATCCATCCATCTACATTGTATACCTGTGGTGGCTTTTTTTTATACTAGTAGTTTAGCAGTCTGCTGACAGTGTCCACCAGGTCCATTATACTGTATATAGCAGTACGGTAGGCCACTGCTGTACCTACCTCTGTGTCATCACTCGTCATCCATAAAGTATACTATCCATCCATCTACATTGTATACCTGTGGTGGCTTTTTTTTTATACTCGTAGTTTAGCAGTCTGCTGACAGTGTCCACCAGGTCCATTATACTGTATATAGCAGTACGGTAGGCCACTGCTGTACCTACCTCTGTGTCGTCACTCGTCATCCATAAAGTATACTATCCATCCATCTACATTGTATACCTGTGGTGGCTTTTTTTTTATACTAGTAGTTTAGCAGTCTGCTGACAGTGTCCACCAGGTCCATTATACTGTATAAAGCCGTACGGTAGGCCACTGCTGTACCTACCTCTGTGTCGTCACTCGTCATCCATAAAGCATACTATCCATCCATCTACATTGTATACCTGTGGTGGCTTTTTTTTATACTAGTAGTTTAGCAGTCTGCTGACAGTGTCCACCAGGTCCATTATACTGTATATAGCAGTACGGTAGGCCACTGCTGTACCTACCTCTGTGTCATCACTCGTCATCCATAAAGTATACTATCCATCCATCTACATTGTATACCTGTGGTGGCTTTTTTTTTTATACTAGTAGTTTAGCAGTCTGCTGACAGTGTCCACCATGTCCATTATACTGTATATAGCAGTACGGTAGGCCACTGCTGTACCTACCTCTGTGTCGTCACTCGTCATCCATAAAGTATACTATCCATCCATCTACATTGTATACCTGTGGTAGCTTTTTTTTTTATACTAGTAGTTTAGCAGTCTGCTGACAGTGTCCACCAGGTCCATTATACTGTATATAGCAGTACGGTAGGCCACTGCTGTACCTACCTCTGTGTCGTCACTCGTCATCCATAAAGTATACTATCCATCCATCTACATTGTATACCTGTGGTGGTTTTTTTTTATACTAGTAGTTTAGCAGTCTGCTGACAGTGTCCACCAGGTCCATTATACTGTATATAGCAGTACGGTAGGCCACTGCTGTACCTACCTCTGTGTCGTCACTCGTCATCCATAAAGTATACTATCCATCCATCTACATTGTATACCTGTGGTGGCTTTTTTTATACTAGTAGTTTAGCAGTCTGCTGACAGTGTCCACCATGTCCATTATACTGTATATAGCAGTACGGTAGGCCACTGCTGTACCTACCTCTGTGTCGTCACTCGTCATCCATAAAGTATACTATCCATCCATCTACATTGTATACCTGTGGTGGCTTTTTTTTTTTTATACTAGTAGTTTAGCAGTCTGCTGACAGTGTCCACCAGGTCCATTATACTGTATATAGCAGTACGGTAGGCCACTGCTGTACCTACCTCTGTGTCGTCACTCGTCATCCATAAAGTATACTATCCATCCATCTACATTGTATACCTGTGGTGGCTTTTTTTTATACTAGTAGTTTAGCAGTCTGCTGACAGTGTCCACCAGGTCCATTATACTGTATATAGCAGTACGGTAGGCCACTGCTGTACCTACCTCTGTGTTGTCACTCGTCATCCATAAAGTATACTATCCATCTATCTACATTGTATACCTACGGTGGTTTTTTGTTGTGCGCATTAAAATTTGGAGAACAAAAATGTGGAGGTTAAAAAAATAGGGAAAGATCAAGATCCACTTCCACCTCGTGCTGAAGCTGCTGCCACTTGTCTTGGCCGAGACGATGAAATGCCATCAACGTCGTCTGCCAAGGCCGATGCCCAATGTCATAGTACAGAGCATGTAAAATCCAAAACACAAAAGATCAGTAAAATGCCTCAAAAATCAAAATTAAAAGCGTCTGAGGAGAAGCGTAAACTTGCCAATATGCCATTTACGACACGGAGTGGCAAGGAACGGCTGAGGCCCTGGCCTATGTTCATGGCTAGTGGTTCAGCTTCACATGAGGATGGAAGCACTCATCCTCTCGCTAGAAAAAAGAAAAGACTTAAACTGGCAAAAGCACAGCAAAGAACTGTGCGTTCTTCTAAATCACAAATCCCCAAGGAGAGTCCAATTGTGTCGGTTGCGATGCCTGACCTTCCCAACACTGGACGGGAAGAGCTTGCGCCTTCCACCATTTGCACGCTCCCTGCAGGTGCTGGAAGGAGCACCTGCAGTCCAGTTCCTGATAGTCAAATTGACGATGTCACTGTTGAAGTACACCAGGATGAGGATATGGGTGTTGCTGGCGCTGGGGAGGAAATTGACAAGGAGGATTCTGATGGTGAGGTGGTTTGTTTAAGTCAGGCACCTGGGGAGACACCTGTTGTCTGTGGGAGGAATATGGCCCTTGACATGCCTGGTCAAAATACAAAAAAAAATCAGCTCTTCGGTGTGGAATTATTTCAACACAAATGCGGACAACAGGTGTCAAGCCATGTGTTGCCTTTGTCAAGCTGTAATAAGTAGGGTTAAGGACGTTAACCACCTCGGAACATCCTCCCTTATACGTCACCTGCAGCGCATTCATCATAAGTCAGTGACAAGTTCAAAAACTTTGGGTGACAGCGGAAGCAGTCCACTGACCACTAAATCCCTTCCTCTTGTAACCAAGCTCCTGCAAACCACACCACCAACTCCCTCAGTGTCAATTTCCTCCTTACCCAGGAAAGCCAATAGTCCTTCAGGCCATGTCACTGGCAAGTCTGACGAGTCCTCTCCTGCCTGGGATTCCTCCGATGCATCCTTCAGTGTAACGCCTACTGCTGCTGGCGCTGCTGTTGTTGCTGCTGGGAGTCGATCGTCATCCCAGAGGGGAAGTCGGAAGACCACTTGTACTACTTCCAGTAAGCAATTGACTGTCCAACAGTCCTTTGCGAGAAAGATGAAATATCACAGCAGTCATCCTGCTGCAAAGCAGATAACTGAGGCCTTGGCACCCTGGGCGGTGAGAAACGTGGTTCCGGTATCCATCGTTAATTCAGAGCCAACTAGAGACTTGATTGAGGTACTGTTTCCCCGGTACCAAATACCATCTAGGTTCCATTTCTCTAGGCAGGCAATACCGAAAATGTACACAGACCTCAGAAAAAGACTCACCAGTGTCCTAAAAAATGCAGTTGTACCCAATGTCCACTTAACCACGGACATGTGGACAAGTGGAGCAGGGCAGACTCAGGACTATATGACTGTGACAGCCCACTGGGTAGATGTATTGCCTCCGGCAGCAATAACAGCAGCGGCGGCACCAGTAGCAGCATCTCGCAAACGCCAACTCGTTCCTAGGCAGGCTACGCTTTGTATCACCGCTTTCCAGAATACGCACACAGCTGAAAACCTCTTACGGCAACTGAGGAAGATCATCGCAGAATGGCTTACCCCAATTGGACTCTCCTGGGGATTTGTGACATCGGACAACGCCAGCAATATTGTGCGTGCATTACATCTGGGCAAATTCCAGCACGGCCCATGTTTTGCACATTCCTTGAATTTGGTGGTGCAGAATTATTTAAAAAAACGACAGGGGCGTGCAAGAGATGCTGTCGGTGGCCCGAAGAATTGCGGGCCACTTTCGGCGTTCAGGCACCGCGTACAGAAGACTGGAGCAACACCAAAAATACCTGAACCTGCCCTGCCATCATCTGAAGCAAGAGGTGGTAAAGAGGTGGCATTTAACCCTCTATGTGCTTCAGAGGATGGAGGAGCAGCAAAAGGCCATTCAAGCCTATACATCTGGCCACAATATAGGCAAAGTAGGTGGAATGCACCTGTCTCAAGCGCAGTGGAGAATGATTTCAATGTTGTGCAAGGTTCTGCAACCCTTTGAACTTGCCACAGGTGAAGTCAGTTCAGACACTGCCAGCCTGAGTCAGGTCATTCCCCTCATCAGGCTTTTGCAGAAGAAGCTGGAGACATTGAAGGAGGAGCTAAAACAGAGCGATTCCGCTAGGCATGTGGGACTTGTGGATGGAGCCCTTCATTCGCTTAACCAGGATTCACGGGTGGTCAATCTGTTGAAATCAGAGCACTACATTTTGGCCACCGTGCTCGATCCTAGATTTAAAACCTACGCTGTATCTCTCTTTCCGGCAGACACAAGTCTGCAGGGGTTCAAAGACCTGCTGGTGAGAAAATTGTCAAGTCAAGCGGAACGTGACCCGTCAACAGCTCCTCCTTCACATTCTCCCGCAACTGGGAGTGCGAGGAAAAGGCTAAGAATTCTGAGCCCACCCGCTGGCGGTGATGCAGGGCAGTCTGGAGCGAGTGCTGACATCTGGTCCGGACTGAAGGACCTGCCAACGATTACTGACATGTCGTCTACTGTCACTGCATATGATTCTCTCACCATTGAAAGAATGGTGGAGGATTATATGAGTGACCGCATCCAAGTAGGCACGTCAGACAGTCTGTACGTATACTGGCAGGAAAAAGAGGCAATTTGGAAGCCCTTGCAGAAACTGGCTTTGTTCTACCTAAGTTGCCCTCCCTCCAGTGTGTACTCCGAAAGAGTGTTTAGTGCAGCCGCTCACCTTGTCAGCAATCGGTGTACGAGGTTACTTCCAGAAAATGTGGAGATGATGATGTTCATTAAAATAAATTATAATCAATTCCTCCGTGGAGACATTCACCAGCAGCTATTGCCTCCAGAAAGTACACGGGGACCTGAGATGGTGGATTCCAGTGGGGACGAATTAATAATCTGTGAGGAGGGGGATGTACACAGTGAAAGGGGTGATGAATCGGACGATGATGATGAGGTGGACATCTTGCCTCTGTAGAGCCAGTTTGTGCAAGGAGAGATTGATTGCTTCTTTTTTGGTGGGGGCCCAAACCAACCAGTCATTTTAGTCACAGTCGTGTGGCAGACCCTGTCGCTGAAATGATGGGTTCGTTAAAGTGTGCATGTCCTGTTTATACAACATAAGGGTGGGTGGGAGGGCCCAAGGACAATTCCATCTTGCACCTCTTTTTTCTTTCATTTTTCTTTGCATCATGTGCTGTTTGGGGAGTATTTTTTTGAAGGGCCATCCTGCCTGACACTGCAGTGTCACTCTTACATGGGCCAGGTGTTTGTGTCGGTCACTTGGGTCGCTGAGCTTAGTCACACAGCTACCTCATTGCGCCTCTTTTTTTCTTTGCATCATGTGCTGTTTGGGGACTATTTTTTTCAAGTGTCATCCCGTCTGACACTGCAGTGCCACCCCTAGATGGGCCAGGTGTTTGTGTCGGCCACTTGGGTCGCTGAGCTTAGTCACACAGCTACCTCATTGCGCCTCTTTTTTTCTTTGCATCGTGAGCTGTTTGGGGACTATTTTTTTCAAGTGCCATCCTGTCTGACACTGCAGTGCCACTCCTAGAAGGGCCAGGTGTTTGTGCCGGCCACTAGGGTCGCTTAGCTTAGTCACACAGCTACCTCATTGCGCCTCTTTTTTTCTTTGCATCATGTGCTGTTTGGGGACTATTTTTTTCAAGTGCCATCCTGCCTGACACTGCAGTGCCACTCCTAGATGGACCAGGTGTTTGTGTCGGCCACTTGTGTCGCTTAGCTTTGCCATCCAGCGACCTCGGTGCAAATTTTAGGACTAAAAATAATATTGTGAGGTGTGAGGTGTTCAGAATAGACTGAAAATGAGTGGAAATTATGGTTATTGAGGTTAATAATACTATGGGATCAAAATGACCCCCAAATTCTATGATTTAAGCTGTTTTTTAGTGTTTTATGAAAAAAACACCCGAATCAGAAACACACCCGAATCTGACAAAAAATTTCCGGTGAGGTTTTGCCAAAACGCGTCCGAACCCAAAACACGGCCGCGGAACCGAACCCAAAACCCAAAAAATTTCCGGTGCACATCACTAATAACGAGTGCTGCTTACTGCTTTTATTAAATGTCACTGTGGTGTTATTGTTATAGTGTTGCTATGGAGACCGGCATAACATCCGGGGAAGGCCTGTGTGGTGGCCTGAGATGAGGGCTGGCATGCGGCGCGAGCAAGGTAGTGGGGATTCCTTAAATTTGGTAAGTCCATGTGTAATGTTGTATGAGGCTTGATAAAATCGCTGCTAGGCGCTGAACAGGGCCGGCGCCACCACTAGGCAGCTTTAGGCAGCTGCCTATGAGCGCTGGCCACTGGAGGGCGGCGCTGCACGCTGCCGATGAAAGAGTGCTTAGTTTATTTATTGCCCTAGCTCAGCTGAGCTTCACAGCTGAGCAGAGATGCTGCACCTTCCTCCCCTCCTCCACGATGATACCCTGCATATTCCCGGCGAACACCATGACAGCACCCTCCCGCATGTTACCAACCCTCTCTCCCACGATTACATCCCACCCGCACTCTTCTCGTGATTACATGCCGCCCGCCCGCGATCACATGCCGCCCGCCCACGATTACCCGCCTCAGCCGTGATTACATCCCGACCCCCTCTCCCGCATGTTACCCACCTCCCTCCTCCTCATGCTGGTAGCGGCAGGAGTGGCGAGTGAGCAGGCAACGGAGGGCGGAAACTGTTCGCGGTGGAGCACATCAAGGAGCCGGAGGTTTTGCAGAGCCGACGGTGTGTGAGGTCGTGATCTGCACATGTCTGCCTCCACTGCTGCTTCCTCCCCGGCGCTTCCAAGTCCCAGACTCCTTCTCAATGTGAGATAAGGGGTGGTATCTGTCTATGTACAGGGCGCATATAAAATATTTATAACGTGAAATACATCCCTTTTATTAATGAGAAGATGGTATGTCCTTCATATGACAACTTGATGGTTTCTCTGGTTTCTTCTTCCTCCTCTCGTAGAGTCATATAGTGATCCCAATGATCATATGAAACAGAAGTAAAGACAGAAATGTGTAGAACAGTTTGTCACCAACTAGTTATTTCCACAAATTTAGGAAAAAAGGGCGTACCCCACTCACACAGAGACAAGTGAGTGGAAACCCATAAAGGTATCTTTCAACCAAGTAAATTTCTTTAGAGTGTTGAAGACAAAATTTCAGGAGCGTACCCAAAACTCACAATCATGGAATGATGAGAAATCACATAAAGGTATCTTTAAAATATTTTGTTCTGTCAGAACTTGATAATTTCTCTGATTTCTTCCTCCTCCTCTCGTGGAGTCATATAGTGATCCCAATGATCATATAAAACAGAATTAAAAGACAAAAATGTGTAGAACAGTTTTTCATCAATTAATTATTTCCACAACATTAGGAAATAAAAGGACGTACCCCACTCACACAGAGCCAAGTGAGTGGAGACACATAAAGGTATCTTTCAACCAGGCAAATTTCTTTAGAGTATTGAAGACTAAATTTCAGGAGCGTACCCCAGACTCACAGTGGTGAAACGATGAAAAATCACATAAAGGTATCTTTAAAATATTTTGATCTGTCAGATGCGTACCCCAACTTACACAATTTTCAGTTGGAACATATACATAAAGGTATCTTTTACATTTTCCTACCACCAAGAAAAATGCGTACCACAACTCACTGGATATGAAGGTATTCAACTCCTATCAGGGTATCTTTATCCTCGGCCTCAAAAAATTATATCACATAGGGTATACGAAGAAAACAGGGAAGGATTCCTCTTTGTTTAGTTGAAATGGTGGGTTTATTTCCCAAATACATTAAAAAGGCAAAAACATTTCTTCTTATGAACAGATGTCGCAATACACATAGCAAAAATAAAAAAAAATAAAAAAATTCAGAATTGAATCCAAATCTGGTTGTCCCAGGCTACTCACAGTACTGTTTGTTCAACGCGTTTCCGTCTTTAACAGGACCTTTATCAAGAACTGTTTGTACTGTGGGGAGTCTGGATATTTATACTACAAACATCCAATCAGTGAGCAGCAGGAATTCGCATCATTAATTGATTACATAATTCCATTATTTTAAAACATCAACAAAATATATATATATTCAAACAGAGTAAACCTTCAATATATTGAACACCAATCCAAATAAGTTGTGTAAAATATGAGACCCCAAAAGGCTTTATTCGGGCCATAGTCACATAAACCGGTAGGGATTATGGGAAATGTAGGAAATAGGGCTAAACTCTATGACCTTATAAGGAGTTCCGCCGGACATTGTGAATCCCGTGGCTAAGGAAGAATTTTCCAATATTATGAAACCATGACTAGTGGACATAATAGAACAGAGAACTTTTCAGTATCTAAACTAAATGTTTAGTATTGTGGATATTAAAGTCTATTTTCCGTCCGCGATCGGATGGTATCGCTGAGACTTGTGGGGGATGTAGTTTCTTTGCGGGACTCTTATACCCTTATAAGGAGATCCGCCGGAAGTCGAGTGGCTGTGATTTAGTTGTGTCCTCCGTTGTGTCCTCACATTAGTTCCGTGTCTATGCAGTGACCGGAAGTGACGTCACGCATGATCGGATCGTTCTCAGGGGAATCATGGGATATGTAGTTCAATGGCATAGTTACACGGACTTCATAGTAGTTGACTAGTAGAGTATATGAATAGGTGTTAGTGTTCATAATATACAGATAGATGATGATATTCTTGAACAAACACAGGCATTATTATTAAAACCAAATGCAAATAAAAAGATGTCATTTATTTACAGAAACCATTTCAATTCAAAATCACAGTTTAAACCGTGGGGATTCAAGGTTCCATAAGTGAAAATATAGTGCATCTCTGATTTTGCAAGTTGTGAAGCTAGATCTTTACTGCGTATATTTCCTTGGACATGTTTAATCCCATAGAACCCTATTGCATCCATAATAGAGCAATTATGTTTGGATTGAAAATGAGCAGAAAGTGAGTGGGTAGGTAATCCCTTTTTTATGTTTCTAACGTGCTCACCGAGACGGACTTTTAATGCCCTGCTGGTGCGTCCTATATAGAATAGATTGCAGCTGCACTTGATGGCATAAATAACATTTTTTAAGTTTGGGGCCTTTCTGTAGATGTGGATGGGTTTAAAGGGAACCAAGGGTCCAATAACCGGATCCTTCTTTACTAGATCCCAGTGTTTCCTTAGAATATTTTCTATTTCTCTATGTTGTTGGTTGAATTCAAAATAAGTTAGTTTCCAGCTTGTTGCCGCCCATCAAAACCACATCCAGGATAGCCTCGAAAGGCTTTTATAGATGTGGTAGTTGCATTGGGTGCAGATCCATCAAAAGTGAAGGAAAAAATAAAATTGAGAACATTGAAATAAATGGTAAAAATCATGTCATTAAAGATTTTATAACGTGCGACAGTAAAAATGTTATTTATGCCATCAAGTGCAGCTGCAATCTATTCTATATAGGACGCACCAGCAGGGCATTAAAAGTCCGTCTCGGTGAGCACGTTAGAAACATAAAAAAGGGATTACCTACCCACTCACTTTCTGCTCATTTTCAATCCAAACATAATTGCTCTATTATGGATGCAATAGGGTTCTATGGGATTAAACATGTCCAAGGAAATATACGCAGTAAAGATCTAGCTTCACAACTTGCAAAATCAGAGATGCACTATATTTTCACTTATGGAACCTTGAATCCCCACGGTTTAAACTGTGATTTTGAATTGAAATGGTTTCTGTAAAAAAATGACATCTTTTTATTTGCATTTGGTTTTAATAATAATGCCTGTGTTTGTTCAAGAATATCATCATCTATCTGTATATTATGAACACTAACACCTATTCATATACTCTACTAGTCAACTACTATGAAGTCCGTGTAACTATGCCATTGAACTACATATCCCATGATTCCCCTGAGAACGATCCGAACATGCGTGACGTCACTTCCAGTCACTGCATAGACACGGAACTAATGTGAGGACACAACGGAGGACACAACTAAATCACCGCCACTCGACTTCCGGCGGATCTCCTTATAAGGGTATAAGAGTCCCGCAAAGAAACTACATCCCCCACAAGTCTCAGCGGTACCATCCGATCGCGGACGGAAAATAGACTTTAATATCCACAATACTAAACATTTAGTTTAGATACTGAAAAGTTCTCTGTTCTATTATGTCCACTAGTCATGGTTTCATAATATTGGAAAATTCTTCCTTAGCCACGGGATTCACAATGTCCGGCGGAACTCCTTATATGGTCATAGAGTTTAGCCCTATTTCCTACATTTCCCATAATCCCTACCGGTTTATGTGACTATGGCCCGAATAAAGCCTTTTGGGGTCTCATATTTTACACAACTTATTTGGATTGGTGTTCAATATATTGAAGGTTTACTCTGTTTGAATATATATATATTTTGTTGATGTTTTAAAATAATGGAATTATGTAATCAATTAATGATGCGATTTCCTGCTGCTCACTGATTGGATGTTTGTAGTATAAATATCCAGACTCCCCACAGTACAAACAGTTCTTGATAAAGGTCCTGTTAAAGACCGAAACGCGTTGAACAAACAGTACTGTGAGTAGCCTGGGACAACCAGATTTGGATTCAATTCTGAATTTTTATTTTTATTTTATTTTTGCTATGTGTATTGCGACATCTGTTCATAAGAAGAAATGTTTTTGCCTTTTTAATGTATTTGGGAAATAAACCCTCCATTTCAACTAAACAAAGAGGAATCCTTCCCTGTTTTCTTCGTATATCCTATGTGATATAATTTTTTGAGACCGAGGATAAAAATACCCTGATAGGAGTTGAATACCTTCATATCCAGTGAGTTGTGGTACGCATTTTTCTTGGTGGTAGAAAATGTAAAAGATACCTTTATGTATATGTTCCAACTGAAAATTGTGTAAGTTGGGGTACGCATCTGACAGATCAAAATATTTTAAAGATACCTTTATGTGATTTTTCATCGTTTCACCACTGTGAGTCTGGGGTACGCTCCTGAAATTTAGTCTTCAATACTCTAAAGAAATTTGCCTGGTTGAAAGATACCTTTATGTGTCTCCACTCACTTGGCTCTGTGTGAGTGGGGTACGTCCTTTTATTTCCTAATGTTGTGGAAATAATTAATTGATGAAAAACTGTTCTACACATTTTTGTCTTTTAATTCTGTTTTATATGATCATTGGGATCACTATATGACTCCACGAGAGGAGGAAGAAGAAATCAGAGAAATTATCAAGTTCTGACAGAACAAAAGATTTAAAAGATACCTTTATGTGATTTCTCATCATTCCATGATTGTGAGTTTTGGGTACGCTCCTGAAATTTTGTCTTCAACACTCTAAAGAAATTTACTTGGTTGAAAGATACCTTTATGGGTTTCCACTCACTTGTCTCTGTGTGAGTGGGGTACGCCCTTTTTTCCTAAATTTGTGGAAATAACTAGTTGGTGACAAACTGTTCTACACATTTCTGTCTTTACTTCTGTTTCATATGATCATTGGGATCACTATATGACTCTACGAGAGGAGGAAGAAGAAACCAGAGAAACCATCAAGTTGTCATATGAAGGACATACCATCTTCTCATTAATAAAAGGGATGTATTTCACGTTATAAATATATTATATGCGCCCTGTACATAGACAGATACCACCCCTTATCTCACATTGTATATTGCTCTTATAAAATTGGTGATTTTTACTTTGGCATTTGTTAGTGGACGGGCTGCATTGCGCCACACGGGTAAACAGTTCAGAACAAACCTCCCAGACTCCTTCTCAGCCTACAGGGGCCGTGACTGTTGAATACCTCCAGCCGAGTGAGTGGTGTGGAGGGGATAGGGGTTGCAATTGTTAGTGTTACAGAGACTGGCTGTGTAACAGGGCCATTATGTCTGTTACGTGTATAAGGGCATTTTATTAATGTGGGGCATATGTCTAGTAGTGGATGGCTAAAACAACCACTGAGGTCTGGCCTCAAGCAGAAGTAGCGGGTGCACCACAGGTAGCAGCAGTGCCTGCACAATAGCTTCATGTTGTATTCTCATAGATCCTTAGCTTGGTCTAGTTGTGAGTGGCACTGGGAATATCAGGGCAGCGCCACACTCACAACTAGACCAAGCTAAGGATCTATGAGAATACAACATGAAGCTATAACGGCGTGCTCTACCTGGTGCAATGTGTATAACGGTGTGCTCTACCTGGTGCAATGTGTACAACGGTGTGCTCTACCTGGTGCAATGTGTACAACGGCGTGCTCTACCTGGTGCAATGTGTATAACGGTGTGCTCTACCTGGTGCAATGTGTATAACGGTGTGCTCTACCTGGTGCAATGTGTATAACGGTGTGCTGTACCTGGTGCAATGTGTATAACGGTGTGCTCTACCTGGTGCAATGTGTTTAACGGTGTGCTCTACCTGGTGCAATGTGTATAACGGTGTGCTCTACCTGGTGCAATGTGTATAACGGCGTGCTCTACCTGGTGCAATGTGTATAACGGCGTGCTCTACCTGGTGCAATGTGTATAACGGCGTGCTCTACCTGGTGCAATGTGTATAACGGCGTGCTCTACCTGGTGCAATGTGTATAACGGCGTGCTCTACCTGGTGCAATGTGTATAACGGCGTGCTCTACCTGGTGCAATGTGTATAACGGTGTGCTCTACGTAGTGCAATGTGTATAACGGTGTGCTCTACCTGGTTTCAATGTGTATGATGGGCTGGAGAATGGGTACTGGTGTGTGCTTTTGGTCGCTGGGGGGTTACGAGCAGGCTGAAGTTTTGCCTAGGGTGACGAGAAACCTTGCACCGGCCCTGGCGCTGAGACGTTGCAAAAGAAAGCCGTGTCCTGTGATTTGTAGTAGAGAGATTGTAAATTGTATGTCACGTGGAGCCGCGCAGACTTACAAGTGGAGGGCATCTGGCACAGTACTGTTTAATTACCCACAGAGTGCCGGAGTTTGGATATATATATATATATATATATATATATATATATATATATATATATGGGCATCTTAGTATGTGCTTTCTCTGGGATCACTCTTGTAATGCCCCTTCCCCACGAGGCATGCGCCTTATGTCCCTATCGGAAAAATGGGGGGGGGGGGGATCTCTCTCTGACAGAGGGCTCCAAAAAGTCTAGTTACGGCTCTGGTTTGGAATACTATATTTAGTATGAGATATAGATCCCGATGGTCAGGAGACTGACGTTGGAATCCCGACAGCTGGATTCCTGGCAGTGAGCGCAGCCACACTACTCTATTCCCCCTCGAGTGGCGTGGATTCCGGCCGTCTACATTTACACGTTTGTTGGGATTCCGCTGTCAGGATCCTTAATGCCAAGATAGATATATATATATTTATTCACACACAAATACATATATAAATATGTACTTATGGCCGAGATGTAATGAGAACCTAGTTTGTAAACTACTCCGTTTTTGCTACAAAAGTAATGCATCCAAGACCAATGTAATAGCGTCCAAGTTAATGAAAAGTCGGATGTTTTCTACTCTGAACATGAGCGCCCAGTTAAAAGTCGGATCCAGATGTTTTCCCCATGTTAAACTTACAATTTGGCCAATGTAATGGAGTCTTGAGTTTGAAAATCTCACACAAAACAGCTCTTCAAAGTCAGACATGTTTTTTGGGGTGAGTTGTATTTGTGAATGTTGAAAATCAAGTACAAATACACAATTACAGCACATTTACAACAAATAATCATTTTTAAAATGATATCTAAACTTAAAAACAAAAATACTTTGATCTCTTAAAAAATCTGTGTACTGTACATATAATTTTTGCACAGTTTATGCTGATTAAAATGATATGTGGCATGCCTACAGTATATTCTGTGTGTACTTGCAGTTGTATCTGCATACGAAATGTTATGCTAAAGTGTTTTCCTGGCAAACACTGTTTCATAATTTGGTATGCCAATTCAGATGCAGTTACACACAGAATATAGCCAAGCTGCATATAGTTTAATCAGCATAATCAGCTGTTTAATCAGCATAAGATACTTACACTTACACCATTACACTGGCCGAGTTCTAGGAAAAAGTTGTAAATTATAATGTCCAAGATTGGCTGACTTTTTCCCGGATGCAAAATTCGGCTCCCGTTATATCCTAGCCTATAAGCTCTTCTTCCTCCTACACAAACACCACAATCTGCATCTCCCTCTCTCCTTCCTCCCACACACCCCACAGTCGGAAAGCAGTCAGGATCCCGGCTGTCAGGAACCCGGCAGTCAGAATACCGACACCGGGATCCCGACACTAGTTTGAATGCTGACACCAGCATCCAAAAGGGAGCAACATCCCGGCACCGGAATCCTGACAACCGAGATCTCGAACAAGGAAATATTGCGGCGCTGCAGAGGTAAGCCGTCATGGGGGGGGAGAAGGTTAGGGTTAGGCAACCCCCTCGGAGGGTTAGGGTTTGGATACGGGATGGGAGGGTTTGGTTTAGGCAGTAGGGATGGGGGTTTAATTTTAGGCACCTCCGGGGGTGGTTAATGTTAGGCACAAAGAGGTTAGGGTTAGGGGGGTGGGGAGAGGGTAGAACACTCTTTACTCACCCCTGTCGGTATTTTCAACTTCGGTATTACAGCATTGGTATTTCGAACGCCAGGATACTTTACGCCGGGATCTCATACTGATCCCCCACAATCTGCCTCTCCCTTTCTCCTTCCTCCCACACCAGTTTGCATCTCCCTCTCTCTTTCCTCCCACACACCCCACAGTCTGCCTCTCCCTCTCTTTCTTCCCACACACCCCATTGTCTGCCTCTCCATCTCTCTTTCCTCCCACACACCCCACAGTCTGCCTTTTCCTCTCTTGCTAAGGACTCCTTGCTGCATTCCCAGCTCCCGCACCCCATCCCCAAAGCCCCAGTTTTATCCCCTCACCATGTTACTCTGACCCAAGGGAGAGACTCACCTCCACTCCCAAATACCCGGACACCACAGAGCAGTCGCCATGCGGCCCTCACACCGCCAGCAGGCCTATGCACATGAAGAAGCCATCACACTGTAGCTCCTGCCATGCCCCCTAACTGCTTGCAGTGTACAAAGCGAGAACTGGAAGAGCGGTTCCCCATAGGTCACAGCTCATGTCACTCTTCCATGCACCACCTTCTGACTCTCTTTATGGTGGATCACATCCCCGCTGGGCTCTGGCTTCCTAGCGATAAAGCCGCTACTGCCCCTGATCTTCGGGGCCCCTCTGTACCTCGGGACCCGGTACAGGTGTTCCCTTTGACCCTTCCCCTTTCCTGTCACAGGGCCTGATTTCATCTGACAACCTCAGACCCCGTAGATATCAAGGAGATATCTCACAGTGTATTGGCCACAATTATATCTGCACTCCTCATTCCTTCTCATGTGAATAATAAGGGGAAATTGTCATTAGTCGGCCACATAAAGACATACACTGCTTTATGCGCAGGGCTGCATAAACAAATTGTGGGGCCCAGGACTGACAAAATAGGCAGTGCCCCGCCAGAGTGACTGAGCTGTGGATACTGTGGGTGGAGCTACAGCAGGAATGGGGCATAAACTGGTGCATAAACCGTAAACCAGTTTAAATAGAATATTGTCAAAGTTTGGGCAATTAGAAATGATATGATCCTAGCCCTGCCCCGGTCACTTCAGTATACAGATGTAGCAGCCTCCATCATTGCTACGATTTACAATTTATACGCACCTTCTTACGAATTGCAGCAATGACTAAGTGTGCTTGGCTGTTACTAGTCACATGCGATGGCACCATAGAAAGTCTATGCGACACTGGTGCGAATATACACACATGCAAGTATACACGCATATGCCCCGCAGCAAACAGATCGTGGGTGTGACTAGTCACAGCCTAGATGACAGCTGCTACACATTTTCATAAATGCCCTCATGGCAGCTCCACCTCACACAAACATATACCCAGTTCTACCCCAGCTACCTCCCTCTCACACACCTATACTCCAGCCATCTACCTCTCACATATCCCCTAGTCACCTACCTCTCATACATAAACATTCCTTCCTCCTCCAACTCCCTCTCACATCTGTGCTGTCAAGCAGCCAGAGTTTCCCAAAGTGATACATTAGTTAGTTGGTCTGTTGCATTACTCAGCAGCTGCAGAGGTGGACCAGGCCCCCGTCTGTTGGCTCCCAGGACAAAAGTCCCGGCTGTTCTCCTTCCGATGTGGCCAACTTTTAACTAAGATAATATACTCTATTGGTCAATATTTTTTTATTGATCGCCCGGATACACAAAACAAATATCTGGGCAATCTCGGGGGGTTCATCTAGATAATTGTAGCATGTATACCCAACTTAAGTAATGTTTAAAAAATAAGAATTTACTTACCGATAATTCTATTTCTCGTAGTCCGTAGTGGATGCTGGGGACTCCGTCAGGACCATGGGGAATAGCGGCTCCGCAGGAGACAGGGCACAAAAGTAAAAGCTTTAGGATCAGGTGGTGTGCACTGGCTCCTCCCCCTATGACCCTCCTCCAAGCCTCAGTTAGGATACTGTGCCCGGACGAGCGTACACAATAAGGAAGGATTTTGAATCCCGGGTAAGACTCATACCAGCCACACCAATCACACTGTACAACTTGTGATCTGAACCCAGTTAACAGCATGATAACAGCGGAGCCTCTGAAAAGATGGCTCACAACAATAATAACCCGATTTTTGTAACAATAACTATGTACAAGTATTGCAGACAATCCGCACTTGGGATGGGCGCCCAGCATCCACTACGGACTACGAGAAATAGAATTATCGGTAAGTAAATTCTTATTTTCTCTGACGTCCTAAGTGGATGCTGGGGACTCCGTCAGGACCATGGGGATTATACCAAAGCTCCCAAACGGGCGGGAGAGTGCGGATGACTCTGCAGCACCGAATGAGAGAACTCCAGGTCCTCCTCATCCAGGGTATGCCCCTGACCAAGTAGCAGCTCGGCAAAGTTGTAAAGCCGAGACCCCTCGGGCAGCCGCCCAAGATGAGCCCACCTTCCTTGTGGAATGGGCATTTACATATTTTGGCTGTGGCAGTGCTGCCACAGAATGTGCAAGCTGAATTGTACTACACATCCAACTAGCAATCGTCTGCTTAGAAGCAAGAGCACCCAGATTTTTGGGTGCCTACAGGATAACAGCAAGTCAGTTTTCCTGACTCCAGCCGTCCTGGAAACCTATATTTTCAGGGCCCTGACAACATCTAGCAACCTGGAGTCCTCCAAGTCCCTAGTAGCCGCAGGTACCACAATAAACTGGTGCAGGTGAAACGCTGACACCACCTTAGGGAGAAACTGGGGACGAGTCCGCAACTCTGCCCCGTCCGAATGGACAATCAGATATGGGCTTTGTGAGACAAAGCCGCCAATTCTGACACTCGCCTGGCCGAGGCCAGGGCCAACAGCATGGTCACTTTTCATGTGAGATATTTCAAACCCACAGATTTGAGCGGTTTAAATGTGATTTGAGGAATCCCAGAACTACGTTGAGATCCCACAGTGCCACTGGAGGCACAAAAGGGGGTTGTATATGCAGTACTCCCTTGACAAACTTCTGGACTTCAGGAACTGAAGCCAATTCTTTCTGGAAGAAAATTGACAGGGCCGAAATTTGAACCTTAATGGACCCCAATTTGAGGCCCATAGACACTCCTGTTTTCAGGAAATGCAGGAATCGACCGAGTTGAAATTTCTTCGTGGGGCCTTCCTGGCCTCACACCACGCAACATATTTTCGCCACATGTGGTGATAATGTTGTGCGGTCACCTCCTTCCTGGCTTTGACCAGGGTAGGAATGACCTCTTCCGGAATGCCTTTTTCCCTTAGGATCCGGCGTTCCACCGCCATGCCGTCAAACGCAGCCGCGGTAAGTCTTGGAAACAGACATGGTACTTGCTGAAGCAAGTCCCTTCTTAGCGGCAGAGGCCATGAGTCCTCTGTGAGCATTTCTTGAAGTTCCGGGTACCAAGTCCTTCTTGGCCAATCTGGAGCCACGAGTATAGTTCTTACTCCTCTACGTCTTATAATTCTCAGTACCTTGGGTATGAGAAACAGAGGAGGGAACACATACACCGACTGGTACACCCACGGTGTTACCAGAAACGTCCACAGCTATTGCCTGAGGGTCTCTTGACCTGGCGCAATACCTGTCCAGTTTTTTGTTCAGGCGGGACGCCATCATGTCCACCTTTGGTCTTTCCCAACGGTTCACAATCATGTGGAAGACTTCCCGATGAAGTCCCCACTCTCCCGGGTGGAGGTCGTGCCTGCTGAGGAAGTTTGCTTCCCAGTTGTCCACTCCCGGAATGAACACTGCTGACAGTGCTATCACATGATTTTCCGCCCAGCGAAGAATCCTTGCAGTTTCTGCCATTGCCCTCCTGCTTCTTGTGCCGCCCTGTCTGTTTACGTGGGCGACTGCCGTGATGTTGTCCCACTGGATCAATACCGGCTGACCTTGAAGCAGAGGTCTTGCTAAGCTTAGAGCATTGTAAATTGTCATTAGCTCCAGTATATTTATGTGGAGAGAAGTCTCCAGACTTGATCACACTCCCTGGAAATTTTTTCCCTGTGTGACTGCTCCCCAGCCTCTCAGGCTGGCATCCGTGGTTACCAGGACCCAGTCCTGAATGCCGAATCTGCGGCCCTTTAGTAGATGAGCACTCTGCAGCCACCGCAGAAGAAACACCCTTGTCCTTGGAGACAGGGTTATCCGCTGATGCATCTGAAGATGCGATCCGGACCATTTTTCCAGCAGATCCCACTGAAAAGTGCGTGAAATCTGCCGAATGGAATCGCTTCGTAAGAAGCCACCATTTTTCCCAGGACCCTTGTGCAATGATGCACTGACACTTTTCCTGGTTTTAGGAGGTTCCTGACTAGCTCGGATAACTCCCTGGCTTTCTTCTCCGGGAGAAACACCCTTTTCTGGACTGTGTCCAGAATCATCCCAAGGAACAGCAGACGTGTCGTCGGAAACAGCTGCGATCTTGGAATATTTAGAATCCACCCTTGCTGTCGTAGAACTACTTGAGATAGGGCTACTCCGACCTCCAACTGTTCTCTGGACCTTGCCCTTATCAGGCGATCGTCCATTTTCTTTGAAGAAGAATCATCATTTCGGCCATTACCTTGGTAAAGATCCGGGGTGCCGTGGACAATCCAAACGGCAGCGTCTGAAACTGATAGTGACAGTTCTGTACCACGAACCTGAGGTACCCTTGGTGAGAAGGGCAAATTGGGACATGGAGGTAAGCATCCCTGATGTCCAGGGACACCATATAGTCCCCTTCTTCCTGGTTCGCTATCACTGCTCTGAGTGACTCCATCTTGATTTGAACCTTTGTATGTAAGTGTTCAAATATTTCAGATTTAGAATAGATCTCACCGAGCCGTCTGGCTTCAGTACCACAATATAGTGTGGAATAATACCCCTTTCCTTGTTGTAGGAGGGGTACTTTGATTATCACCTGCTGGGAATACAGCTTGTGAAATGTTTCCAATACTGCCTCCCTGTCGGAGGGAGACGTTGGTAAAGCAAACTTCAGGAACCTGCGAGGGGGAGACGTCTCGAATTTCCAATCTGTACCCCTGGGATACTACTTGTAGGATCCAGGGGTCCACTTGCGAGTGAGCCCACTGCGTGCTGAAACTCTTGAGACGACCCCCCACCGCACCTGTTTGTACGGCCCCAGCGTCATGCTGAGGACTTGGCAGAAGCGGTGGAGGGCTTCTGTTCCTGGGAATGGGCTGCCTGCTGCAGTCTTCTTCCCTTTCCTCTATCCCCTGGGCAGATATGACTGGCCTTTTGCCCGCTTGCCCTTATGGGGACGAAAGGACTGAGGCTGAAAAGACGATGTCTTTTTCTGCTGAGATGTGACTTGGGGTAAAAAAGGTGGATTTTCCAGCTGTTGCCGTGGCCACCAGGTCCGATGGACCGACCCCAAATAACTCCTCCCCTTTATACGGCAATACTTCCATGTGCCGTTTGGAATCTGCATCACCTGACCACTGTCGTGTCCATAAACATCTTCTGGCAGATATGGACATCGCACTTACTCTTGATGCCAGAGTGCAAATATCCCTCTGTGCATCTCGCATATATAGAAATGCATCCTTTAAATGCTCTATAGTCAATAAAATACTGTCCCTGTCAAGGGTATCAATATTTTCAGTCAGGGAATCCGACCAAGCCACCCCAGCGCTGCCCATCCAGGCTGAGGCGATCGCTGGTCGCAGTATAACACCAGTATGTGTGTATATACTTTTTAGGATATTTTCCAGCCTCCTATCAGTTGGCTCCTTGAGGGCGGCCGTATCTGGAGACGGTAACGCCACTTGTTTTGATAAGCGTGTGAGCGCCTTATCCACCCTAAGGGGTGTTTCCCAACGCGCCATAACTTCTGGCGGGAAAAGGTATACCGCCAATAATTTTCTATCGGGGGAAACCCACGCATCATCACACACTCATTTAATTTATCTGATTCAGGAAAAAACCACAGGTAGTTTTTTCACACCCCACATAATACCCTTTTTTGTGGTACTTGTAGTATCAGAAATATGTAACACCTCCTTCATTGCCCTTAACATGTAACGTGTGGCCCTAAAGGAAAATACGTTTGTTTCTTCACCGTCGACACTGGAGTGTGTCTGTGTCTGTGTCGACCGACTGAGGTAAATGGGCGTTTTAAAGCCCCTGACGGTGTTTGAGACGCCTGGCAGGTACTAATTTGTTTGCCGGCCGTCTCATGTCGTCAACCGACCTTGCAGCGTGTTGACATTATCACGTAATTCCCTAAATACGCCATCCATTCCGGTGTCGACTCCCTAGAGAGTGACATCACCATTACAGGCAATTGCTCCGCCTCCTCACCAACATCGTCCTCATACATGTCGACACACACGTACCGACACCCAGCACACACACAGGGAATGTTCTGATAAAGGACAGGACCCCACTAGCCCTTTGGGGAGACAGAGGGAGAGTTTGCCAGCACACACCAAAACGCTATAATTATACAGGGACAACCTTTATATAAGTGTTTTCCCCTTATAGCATCTTAATATATAATCATATCGCCAAATAAGTGCCCCCCCTCTCTGTTTTAACCCTGTTTCTGTAGTGCAGTGCAGGGGAGAGCCTGGGAGCCTTCCCACCAGCAGTTCTGTGAGGGAAAATGGCGCTGTGTGCTGAGGAGAATAGGCCCCGCCCCCTTTTTGGCGGGCTTCTTCTCCCGTTTTTCTGACAACCTGGCAGGGGTTAAATACATCCATATAGCCCCAGAGGCTATATGTGATGTATTTTTTGCCAGTATAGGTACTTTCATTGCTGCCCAGGGCGCCCCCCCCAGCGCCCTGCACCCTCAGTGACCGTTGGTGTGAAGTGTGCTGAGAGCAATGGCGCACAGCTGCAGTGCTGTGCGCTACCTCATGAAGACTGAGAAGTCTTCAGCCGCCGATTTCTGGACCTCTTCTCTCTTCAGCATCTGCAAGGGGGTCGGCGGCGCGGCTCCGGTGACCCATCCAGGCTGTACCTGTGATCGTCCCTCTGGAGCTAGTGTCCAGTAGCCTAAGAAGCCAATCCATCCTGCACGCAGGTGAGTTCACTTCTTCTCCCCTAAGTCCCTCGTTGCAGTGAGCCTGTTGCCAGCAGGACTCACTGAAAATAAAAAACCTAATAAAACTTTTACTCTAAGCAGCTCTTTAGGAGAGCCACCTAGATTGCACCCTTCTCGGCCGGGCACAAAAACCTAACTGAGGCTTGGAGGAGGGTCATAGGGGGAGGAGCCAGTGCACACCACCTGATCCTAAAGCTTTTACTTTTGTGCCCTGTCTCCTGCGGAGCCGCTATTCCCCATGGTCCTGACGGAGTCCCCAGCATCCACTTAGGACGTCAGAGAAATTTGTAAAATATCAGGGCAGAACAAAAACATCATGCAGTACCTCTAATCTTCACCACAGGAGGGTCTGGTATCGTACTATTACATACCTCCCAACATGATCCTCTCCAGGAGGGACAGAATGCTCTGCTCCTGGACTTTCCTCTTAATGTATGATTGCCATCACCTGTGCTGAAACACCTTTCTTATCCATTAACCTGTTCAATGCAGGTGCCGGCAATCGTACAGTAAGAGAAAAGTCCAGGAGCAGAGCATTGTGTCCCTCCTGGAGAGGATCATGTTGGGAGGTATGGTATTACACTACATCAATTACATTGTGCTTTTTTGTGTTGTTTATGCTTTGAAACATCACTGCAGCCAAACTGTAATAGCTGGTGCTTCATTTTTTAGTTCTTAATATAGTTGGGGTGGTGTGGTAGAAAACGTTGACATTCAGAATGTCAACATGGGCGGGAGTTCAACATGTCAAATGTGGACCCTGAAGTTTTCCATTGACGTGGTAAGTATCCCTAAATCGATCGCTCAATGGGGGTAATTCAGACTGCATTGCTGCAGCGGCAGCGATTGCAGTCCGAATTACCCTGCGGCGGGCGCATTGTGCATGTGCAGCCAGTGAGATGTGAAAGCATCTCACGGGTCCAATCGCCTCTGCCTGATTGACAGGCAGAGGCGGTTGCAGCGTGGGAGGGGACGGGCCCATGGTGTTAGAATGCCGTTAGTGGGGCATGGTCTGTACCATTGGGGGGGGGACCGCAGCAGCTGCATGACATCACACGCAGCTGCTGTGGACTGGGCCGCAGTGGTTAGCTCCTGCGCACTGGCAGGGAGCTACTTGTCAGGTACAAAAGCATCGCCGCTGTGCGATGCTTTTGTACCTGTGTTTGGGGGAGCTAGGGTCTGACATGCAGGGCGGACTAGCCTTGTGCTGGGCGTCCCCCCGCATGTAAGAGAAACTGATTGTTGATGTGCTAAATGAATTACCCCCAATATCATTATGACATGTAGACATTCTGTTAATGTTTAATTGTTAAATGTTGAACATATACATCCTGAACTTTGGTTACATTACTTGTTCTCCAGGATGGCACAAGCCTCTTAATTTATGATTTATGATTGCCATCACTTGTGTTGAAACACCTTTCTTATAAACTAACTAGCTTAACACAGGTGATGCATAGCCTCCAGCTGTACCTTTTTAGCAGGTACAGTACCTTTTTTTTTATGGTCTGTAGCGATTTTTGGCTCTCCAAACTTCCATTGAAAGTATAGGAAAAGGTGTGGCTATGCCCCCTTTTCTAATTTGTACCGATTTTTATGTGTAAAATGTTGGAGGGTAAAATGTTGGCGACAGCAATAATACATTAACAAGGAAGTCCAGGAAAAGAGCATTTTGTCCCTCCTAGAATGGGTCATGTTAGGAAGTACAGTATGCTATATTAACGTTGAGTTCTGTAAACTACTACATACAAACTGTAACAATCAAAATGTTGCTTATTCTTTAGAACTGCATTGTAGAACGGCATAAATTTATGAGCTTTTGTCAATTAAGTCAATTTCATACACAACCACCAAGTCCAGAGACAGTGAAGAGCTCAGACTAGGAGAACTTAATTGGCCCCATCTGGATGATCTGCTGCAGGTGTTCATTGGATGAAGTGCCCTTTGGAGCATCCACCCTATAGTCTCCATTGGATTCATAACTTTCCAATTTCTGACACTGGTGCTGCGGGGTCGAAGCTGGAGTAAACTCTGTATCTCTAAAGGAGAAGAAGTCAAGGTGATCCACTGGAGTGTCCAGATGTAGCACTGCAGTATAAACACAGAAGAAGTGTTATAGTGCAAATGTAATCGTAAAAATATACATTACATGGGAAGTTTAGATAAAGTTTGCATGCCAGTGTGAACAGTAGTGTTATAGCAAGTATACATGTTATGCTCTGCAAGTGGTATCACTTACTACTTTTTTGACACCAGGTGCGGAGGCCTCCAAAAGGTGGCTCAGAGGCGTGGCTACTAAAAGGGGGTATGGCTTCACAGCACAGGGATGCGGACACTAAAAAGGTGTGTGGCTTTGCGGGATGGGGCATTGTTATGAGTCCTGACCACCATTTCTATCACTCAGTAGTCCGGAATGCCCCCGGAGACTGCTTTGTCTGGAGTACCAGCTTTACATGCTGACAGGAGCTGGCTGCTGCATGTAATGTTACAGTGCAGAACCCGGCTTCTGTCACTGAGCAGGAACCGGCACTTTTGTGTGACACCCGGGTGCGTGCCTCACCCCCCTTGTGATGCCACTATGCTCTGCAATCCTTCCAAGAGTTTGTCCTAGAGTATAGTACTTCAGCAGCTCAGTACAGAAGCAGCAGGACAGCACAGCAGCAGTTCATTACATACAGTAAGCAGCAGGACAGCACATAAGTAGCTCAGTACAGCAGTAGCAAGACAGTATATCAGCAGCACATAACAGCAGCAGCTCAGGACATTCGCAGTGGCAATTATAGGGGAGGGTAAGCAGGGCTATTGTCCTGAGGCATGGCCACAGTTACCGCACCATCGCAGTCTTATCAGACTATACCCCATTCACTCTCTCCCACTACCATTATATTTACAAAGTCAGTGTTGCTGTCACCAATAGCGAATTTACCGCAAAGCAACCCAAGCAGACACTTCCAGGGGGCCTGCAGACAGAGCTACTGTATTTAATGGAGTGCATTTTTACTTCACACATCCCATCTCTCTCTCCTCTTCACAGTACACTCTCACAGTGTGCTGTACGTGACTTATCAGGTAGAGAAGTGGATTGAAGAAGAGTAGGTGATGAGCAGCTGTGGGGGGTGCAAGCAGACTTGGATAGTCGGCAGGGTGGTAGATTGGCTGTTGGGGTAGGAACGGGCAAGTATCCCGGGAGGGGGGAGTACATTAACTGAAGCGGATTTATCTGGGTGATTTGCTAGTGGTGGACTGTCCGAGGAGAGAGAGCTGCTGTGCTGGGTAAGTTGTGTGGTCGTCTCTGGTAATATGGTGCTGGGCTGCTGGCTGGCAGGGAGCTCGACATAAAATGGATTTGACTTTTCAACTCACTGCTAGCTTGGTCACTTATTACTACTGTAGGCTGAGAATGGCTGGTGGAGAACGACAAGTCCCAGCATGCAGCACAGGTTCCCTTCCTCACAGCTTCCCAAGGACTGCCATCTCCCTTATTATGTGATGTGTAGTTACAGCTGGTTATGTTGTCTCCTCTGTACTGTATCTGGTACATAATGTGCTTTATTCTGTATTTCTGTCCTATTTCCCATAGACAGAATTTGAGGGCTGCCTGTGGTCATCCTCATCTGTCACTGATACCCACCTAGCACAGAGCTTTCTCTGTTATTACAGTATGTATACTAGGGTGGTACCCTACAGTCTGGGGAGCTGTATAGTGGAGGTAATTCAGTTGTAGCTGGCATTGCTCTACATGCGCGAACAGGTCCTGCGATGATGTATGCTAATCGATTCCGGACTGTCAGTGACTGACAATCTGATGCCATTTGTGGGTGGGGATGTGGTGGCGATGGCCTCCATTTCTCCAAATGGATGCATGTTGCTGCCATTGTGGGGTAGGAAAGAGGCCATGATCTCAATCAGAAGACGAAGATCTCCTGGCCTCTGTATAAGACTTGCAGCGGCTGGCTTGGGCGACCCCACGAGTCACATAGCCGGCCGATGGTTTCCGGGGATGATACGATACTGCGTCCTCGGATGCAGTCTGATCAGTAAGTCAGCAGGAAGGCGAAGCGTGAACATATTAGTGGTTTTGCTGCTGTTTCTATGTAAGCAGCAGTGATACCAACTCCAACCACATCTGAGTTAGCCCCAGTATGTATAGGGGGTGATGTCATTTTATAGTGGTAGGAGAAGACACTGTAAACACATTTTGTTTTGGAAATTTCTGCAGTTAAGAACCTTTGACGCCTAATGGTTGTCAGTTGCCTGATTTGCATTCCTCCCAACTTTAGAAAGGTGTTTGGAGGGACACCGGAATTAGGGGGCATTGCCTCTTGGTAGGGGCGTGGACTCACAGAGGATGTCACGATCGCGGGCCATGCCCCCATTTTCGCCAATATGGGGGCATGCCCAATGTTCTGTGAGCAGCTGGCATGCCACTTGTCCCTCTCTCCCAGTGAACAGACATCGTGCACATGTACACACCGTCTATTCACCGCTGCTCTGCTAATCAGAGCAGCTGGTGACAGAGGGTCTCCCAACTCCCCCCCCCCCCCCCCCAATTCGGGACACTGCGACCCGTGGGTGCACTCGCGCACACAGGGAGGGTTTCCGAGTACCTGGAAACCCCCCCTGATGAGACAACTTTTTTATTTTTGAGACGGAGACTGCAGTGTCTCCGTCTCAGTAAAAGCCGCGATCGCAATCGCGGACCTGCTGCAGTAGAGAATGTCTGGGGGGAGTTGCTGGCTGTGTCCTTACACAGTGCCGCTGGTTTGCCCCTGCCTCCTATGCCCTGGTGGTACTGTATGTAAGTATAACATATACAGTATGTATACTGTATATGAAATTTGTATGTATGTGTGTGTGCTTGTGTTATGTATATATGTATGTTTGTGTATGTATGAATGCGTGTGCTATGTATGTATGTGTGTGTGTATATATATATATATATATACTGTATATATATATATATATGTATTCATGTATGTATCTATATATATATATATATATTTATTCTAGTGGTAAAACAGTTGCGCCTTCAGTGTTTGTGAATAAAGCTTTGTGAATCCTTTAGTGGTAGTAAAAGTATGCGTACCAGACATATGTAGAAAATTCGCTTTGTTTAAAAAGTCTTTGCATCTGGATGTTCTTTATTCGCACTGTCTCTCCATTCCCATCCGTCCGGTCATTGGTGTGGAGTTTGTACGTATATGCAAAAAGACAGTGTGTCAATGTGCTGCTCTTTTATAAGAGTGACTGAGTGCTATTTTTGTGCAAAATTAGCAGTAAAGTGAATATGTGCAAAGAGAGGTGCTGTGAGTGCTTTGTAAAAAGCATATAAGCAAATAAAGATGAGTTTTTAAAACTTGTAGTGTGCTGATTCCCTTTTTCCTTAGGTAATGTGCTTATATACCATTTTTTTTAAAAGGTGCAGCACCAAGTATCTCAGTGTTTCAATGAGAGATATGTAAATATGAGGCACTTACATCTATAATTGCCATGGATTAAAAAGATGCTGCCATCATTCCGTCATCAGGTCAATAAACCTTTAAAAAAAGTCCCATGTGGGAAGGAAAGGCCTCTGATAGTGCAGTATTATTTAAAAAACATTTAATAATACACAAAACGACAGAAACACATAAATGGACTCGTACAATTTAAAAGTTCATATAAGCTTATCTGTATACTTCTCAGGGGTCAAGTCCCAGAGATGTTTTAAGGGACGAAACGCGTTGGGCACACACCGGCACTCCGCTCCTATCTGAGGAAATATACAGATAAGCTTATATGAACTTTTAAATTGTACGAGTCCATTTATGTGTTTCTGTCGTTTTGTGTATTATTAAATGTTTTTTAAATAATACTGCACTATCAGAGGCCTTTCCTTCCCACATGGGACTTTTTTTAAAGGTTTATAGACCTGATGACGGAATGATGGCAGCATCTTTTTAATCCATGGCAATTATAGATGTAAGTGCCTCATATTTACATATCTCTCATTGAAACACTGAGATACTTGGTGCTGCACCTTTTAAAAAAATGGTATATAAGCACATTACCTAAGGAAAAAGGGAATCAGCACACTACAAGTTTTAAAAACTCATCTTTATTTGCTTATATGCTTTTTACAAAGCACTCACAGCACCTCTCTTTGCACATATTCACTTTACTGCTAATTTTGCACAAAAATAGCACTCAGTCACTCTTATAAAAGAGCAGCACATTGACACACTGTCTTTTTGCATATACGTACAAACTCCACACCAATGACCGGACGGATGGGAATGGAGAGACAGTGCGAATAAAGAACATCCAGATGCAAAGACTTTTTAAACAAAGCGAATTTTCTACATATGTCTGGTACGCATACTTTTACTACCACTAAAGGATTCACAAAGCTTTATTCACAAACACTGAAGGCGCAACTGTTTTACCACTAGAACAAATTTGAACACTAAGTTCCCTTGGGAATTGGACATTTTGAAATCTGGTTGCGACACCATTCATTTGGGAGTGTTATTAATAATACGGTTTTGCACTGTTACTTGTGTAATATATTTATCTCCCAATTTAGGGATATCTGGTTATATTGTATTCAGGTTGTAGCGCTGTTTGCACCTTTTTTTCACACAATATATATATTTATATATATATATACACACACACACACACACACACACAGTATATATATATATATATATATATATATACATACACACACAGTATATGTATATATATATATATATATATATATATATACATACATAGTTGCTACAAGCGGATCGGCACTCACCTATCTGGTGATATTATGCTCCGGTGCCATCTGGAACTCCATAGTTACCAACACCTCTAATCCATACAGCGGCACTCAGAGTCTTGAGTTGATGTGAAAAAAGTGCTTTTTAATAGATCATAATATCAATTTGCATTCCAACGTTTCGGGGCATAAGCCGCCCCTTTTTCAAGGTGAGCAAACAAGATATACATACATACATACACACACACACACTCTGTATACATGCATATACTCACACCACGGTGGAAACCCCCCTTGCTAAATCCTGCGTTTGCCACTGGGGTGGGACAGCGGTCAGTCCCATAAAAACGTGACTGACCCACCAAAATCAGGACATTTGGGAGGTATGGATTTGTAACTTTATTTTCAAGACCTTTTTTGGATTCGGTGCTGATTGTATGATTCCAACCACTCTGTAATGTGCTTTTTACTTTAAAAACATCCAGTGCTTAAAGTGGTCCTAGAGAGGTGGTGGAACTCACCCCCCCCAACCCACCCACACACACACGCCTGTGCAATAAAGGGATTGTGCGTGCCGCAAAAAAGGGGGGTGGCCTCAAAAAAAAAAGGGCTATGTTCACCCAATAGTATCCGCAATTCAATTTATGCCACACAGTAGCACAATCTTATTCACATTACACCACATAGTAGTGTCCCTTATTCATGTAATGGCACACATTAGTGCCCCTTATACACAAAGCCCACAGTAGTAGCACCCCAAATACACATAATGCCAACAGCAGTAGAGCCCTTTACACAGTGCCCTCAGTAATAGTACCCCTTATGCAATGCCCACTGCAGTGGTAGTGCCCACAGTTGTAGTGCCCTTTATGTAGAGCCCACAGTATTGGTGTCCCTTATACAGTGCTCCTTATGTCCCCAGGAGTGATGGAGTGAGATTAGGAGTGAGCTCCTGCCTCAGGCTGCGGTTGTATCGATGTGCCCTTCGTTATCAGGACTAGGAAGTGACAGCACGAGAGGGCAGTAGATAACTTCTGCCCTTACAGAACCTTAATGTTTTATCCATTTTCTGTTTGTTTGAGGTTTTTGTGTTTTATCTCTGCACCATTGTTCCCTCGCGAGCTCACTTTGCTCGCCATGCTTCTGGCTCTGTGTCTCGCGCCGCTTTGCTCGCCACAGGTTACTATTCCAAATAGTTTGTTAGATAGACCCAGGGGCTCATGCAGAGCCGGATTAAGGGGAGGGCCCGGGGGATACGTACCCCGGGCCCCCCTTTCCAAAAGGGCCCCCTGCCACACCGCAGATCGGATCTCTCTTCCGATCCGATCTGCGGTGCTGTGCTCCCCGGCTCCCGTCCTCACTGCAGCAGCAGCTGCGCACAGACAGGACAGCTGAGCGACGGCTCAGCTGTCCAATAATGTATCAATGAAACAGCCTGCGTGCCCAGCCAATGACTAAGCGGCAGGCTGCTTCATTCATACTTTATTGGACAGCTGAGCCGTCGCTCAGCTCAGCTGTCCTGTCTGTGCGCAGCTGCTGCTGCAGTGAGGACGGGATCCGGGGAGCACAGCACCGCAGATCGGATCGGAAGAGAGATCCGATCTGCGGTGTGGCAGGGGGGACGGGAGTGCAGGGCGCATACATCCCATAGCGCTCTACCTCCCAACATACCCTACTCCAGTCCCCCCATACAATACACCCCATAACCCTCTACCCCTGCCACACACCCTATTCCCCCACATACACCCCATAATCCTCTACACCCCACAGCCTAGTCCCCGTGATCACCCCACATACACCCAAATTCTCTAACCCCACCACACATCCTACTCCCACTGTCTCCCACATTCACACCCCATAAACTCCCTCCTAACCCCCGCACCTGGGAAGGGACCTCCTCTGGGATATACAGTGGAGGGACGGGGACCAAAGGGGTGTCAGGTACAGGAGGCACAGGGGAGTGGGTATGTGAGGCTGACAAGGGGCATGGTATACAGCCGGCTCTAGGCTTGTGTTGTACCCTACTAGTCCCTGCGAGGCCCTGGGTGTGTGTGTGTGTGTGTGTGTGTGTGTATATATATATATATATATATCAGAAAATGAAGTAAATAAGAGCGCCTAATAGTGTTAGTGTGGAAATTTATATATAAAAGATAACTTAGCTCAATAAAACTTTCAGCCTGATGATTCTCAGAGGTAAAACATGTAAAAGAGAGATAAAAGCAACATAGTGTGTACTGTTTTCAAACGTTTTTCAAAGATACAAGCATTAGGAACTTTGCTGGTTCCAATAATTTGATGTAATAAAAACAGTAACAATTTATTAAACGATAATCCTGTCACAACCACAGGTGGTAGGTAAAAACAGTTAAAAGAATATATCTCGTCTGATCATAAGTGTAGGTAGCACACGTACAAAATCAAATATTATAAACAGCTTATCTGTCCGCATATGGAAAAACCATAGATAAAAGAAGTATTCAGGCAGATTCTCTATCTATGGTTTTTCCATATGCGGACAGATAAGCTGTTTATAATATTTGATTTTGTACGTGTGCTACCTACACTTATGATCAGACGAGATATATTCTTTTAACTGTTTTTACCTACCACCTGTGGCTGTGACAGGATTATTGTTTAATAAATTGTTACTGTTTTTATTACATCAAATTATTGGAACCAGCAAAGTTCCTAATGCTTGTATCTTTGAAAAACGTTTGAAAACAGTACACACTATGTTGCTTTTATCTCTCTTTTACATGTTTTACCTCTGAGAATCATCAGGCTGAAAGTTTTATTGAGCTAAGTTATCTTTTATATATAAATTTCCACACTAACACTATTAGGCGCTCTTATTTACTTCATTTTCTGATCTCTATCCTTATACTGTGTGAGAGCCGCCACTCATTCACATATGAGGTGTGTCATATTATGTTAAAATAGGATAACTAATAATTCAGATAACTTTATTTTATAAAGTGTCCTATCGGGTGTATCTAGGCGCTATCCTCTATTGCTTCACACATATATATATATATATATATATATATATATATATATATATATTCTGCCTTCTCTATTAGGGGCCCCACTCTCTTAAGTGCCCCGGGCCCCCCATGGTCTTAATCCGGCTATGGGCTCATGGGAAAGGTCCTTTTCACAAAAGGTAGCTAGATGCTACCCTCCGGTTGCCACTGAAGGGAAGGAGTCGGTGCCCACTGGTAACACAATCTCAGTGGACACTTGGCATCTCCCTGCGGCTCCGGGGTCACATTCTGAGTTGGGTGAGCTGGAGGAGGCGGAACTGGTTCCGTCTCCAAATGGAACTGACATACTGTAGTTGCACCCCGTTCCGGTTCACTTTAACCTCTGGAAATATCTATGGAAAACATACAGATGTGTTTGTATATTTTTTTACAGTGAGGGACTGCCTGCTATAGTCAGTGGGGGTGTTAAATTCGGTAGATTAAATAGCATAGATTATATTAGATATTTTCTGAAACATGCTCTGTGTGGCCTCAAAATAATGTTCTACAGCAATTCCTTACCTGTCTTTCCTGTCATTGTAATGTTATATCTGGATGAGTCTAGCAATGTATTGTTAATCAAAAAGACAGGCGGTTGCTGCATATTTTCATTGGACATAGGAAATTATAAGGCGTCTATTGATTTACTGTGATTACCTTTGTACAACCAATAAGTTAGCTTATCTCTAAAATAATGACACAGACAAAATAAGACATGGACAACAACTGCGTAAGTTTAAAAGGTCATTAAGTATTTATTAAATGGAATGACCCTTCTGGTAAGGGATGGCAAGGAAAACGCTTGATGGCCAGCTCTAGCCAATTGATGTTATACAATAATGGCGCGACTTAAACGCCCCCACTTCTATAATTTGAGGCAACTAAAATGCCTCATCCGGCCAAAAGCATAACCTGCATTGAGAAGGCAACACCACCCTTCTCTATGGCATAGCATGACCATTTCCTATAGAAAATGCCCATCGTCCCCCCGTACGGGTAGAACTCACTAGCCGTCCTTGGAAAGGGTATGTGCCCCTCAAAGACCACTTATGCTCCATGTGGCTGCTGGTCAAAAGCGCCTTCCCGCCAATGCTAGGTTCTAACCCCATTGTTAAATGGCCTAACAGAACCGCAGTCCGCCATCCAGCACCAAGAAAACTACAAACTGGAACTAGACCAAACAGAAAAAATAGTCCGAAGAAAAACCTCCAAACCAGCCTCAGACAAATGGACCCCGTCCCTCCTAAAATACAAAGGATTCTCAGTCAACAGCAATGGGTGCCGCACGGCAAAACCACCTCTAACCTTAACAAATTTATAAACTGCAAAATGAACCTTCTTCTGGGCCTTATCAATTGCAAACAGGCTGATGGAACCCCTCCACTGCATCCTAGGAACTATGTCAGACCACATGACACAAACATCAGGCCATCGGGCGCGTAAGAGACACAAATCCTCCTTGACCTGAAGCCTCAAATCAATACCTTTCCTCTGGCCTATGTCGTTACCCCCTAGGTGAAGTATAACAACGTCTGGACGATTCCAACACCGCTCTTTGTCAAAAAGCAACGACAATAAATCAGACCACCGAAAATCCCTAACACAGAGCCACCTAACACTCTGAGTGCCTAACAACTCAGCGGTCCATGCAGCTAAGGGGTGACGCTCCACCCAAAAAATGGAGGAATGGCCCACCACCCAAACCTGGGAAGATGAAAAATGAGGGTCTGTAAAAGAGAATAACCTAATGGTTAGCATGCATGACTAAAAAAAGGAAACACAACAAAATATTAACCACAGAAAAACGGACCCAAGTGAAGGCAAAAATGAGTAAGAGGCAAAGAGTTTGAGTGCAGTAGAAGATGCCAACGATCTCACCGCCAACCACCTCAGGCCTATTCTACAATCTGCCAGACAGAATGTGGACAAGTCAGACCGAGAGCCGAGGCTCCCGGGGCTAACTCCCGAAACTCCCGAAATATCCGGAAATTGAAACGCGATAAAGCATCCGCAATACCGTTGTCAACGGAAACATGCCTGGCCGTGAAGCGGATGTTAAAGCGCAAGCAGGTCAGGACCAGGAGGCACAGCAAATGTAAAGCCTGAGGGGAGGAGGATCTTTGATTGTTTACTGCACGAACCACCACCAAATTGTCACACTAAAAAATTATCGTCTGATTAGCCAATCGAGGTGGCCACAATGATTGGGAACATTTCGAGCAACAGCAAATTTGCGGTGAAACCTTGCACTACCCAAGACTGGGGCCAAGGAGCAACACACCACTCACCCGTGAAAAAGGCACCAAAGCCCGAGGAACCCGCAGTAAAGAGCTGGAGATGGGGGCTGGATACTGGAGGAAGGGGCCATAACAACTCCCTATTAAAGTGTTCCAAAAATGATGCCCATGTTCTAAGGTCGTCCTTAATCTCCCGAGACAGGCGGATGGTGTGATGCAGCTTGTTCACCCCAGCTGTGGCCCTCTCCAATTTCCGGCAAAAAACCCTGCCCATCGGTATGAACCTACAGGTGAAATTGAAGGAACCCAACAGGGACTGAACCTGACAGAGCCTGACCCTGGTCCTGACCAAACAATCTCCAATCAAAATCAACAGCTTATGGATCATGTTTTCTGGATTATGACAACAACCCACAGCCATGTCGACTTCGGTACCAAGATAGGAAAGGCGACACGTGGGGCCCTCAGTCTTGTCCGCCGCGATGGGAGCTCCCAAACTCAGAAACAAAATGGATGCAGACCAAAAAACGTGCAGGCAAACTTCGCTATCTCTGGGGCCTATAAAGAGAAAGTCGTCTAAATAATGAGCAGTACCAACATGGCCTGTGCTCTCCTGGACGGACCAGTGTAAAAAACTACTGAATTTCTCAAAATAGGCGCAAGAAATAGAACACCCCATGGGCAGGCACCTGTCAATGTAATATGACCCATAAAACCCATGAACCGAAATTAACTGGGGTGTAAAGGGAGGAGTCGGAAAGCCGACTCGATGTCCAGCTTAGCCAGCAAGGCGTGTTCACCAAATCCCCAAACCAGCTCTAGAGCTTTATCGAAAAGTTGATAACGCACCCTACAGTACTCATCAGGAATGGCGTCATTAACGGAACCACCGCATGGGTAAGACAATTGCTGGATCAGACGGAATTTGCCTGGAACCTTCTTGGGCACGACCCCCAAAGGGGAGATGCACAAGTCGGGCAAAGGTACACAGGAAAAAGGGCTGCACATCCAGCCCAATTCCACCTCCGTGTCCACCTTCTGCCAAACCATTTGCGGCGAATCCAGAGCAGACTACAAATTCCTGCGGGACACTACCAAAACTGAATCGGGTATGGGCAACTTGAAACCGTAACGGAAGCCGTCAAATAAAAACCCGGCATCGGCAGAATGTGGGTAATGCACTAGCCACTTCGACGGTTCCGACACGATTATAGGCGAAGGTGCTGTACTAAGCACTATTGGTGGGGTCCCCCTGAATGGCATTTCGCCCCCTCCTGTCGTACTTGGAGTCATTAAACGCGAAACATTTACCCTTAGCTGAGGAGCCTGTACCCCTCCTGCCGCCAGAAAAATACTTTTTGAAAGGGGCCTCGACCTGCTGCCTGTCCTGGTTGGTGAATTCCAACCAAACCTCCACATCCTTACAACCCAAAGGCAGGACCTTGGTCTCAACGTGCTTCTCCCTGAACTTGGTATCGTACTGCCTCCACACGTAACCTTTAATACTGTATGAGGGTTTCGTTGACCAAAAACAAATACTTGACAGCGTACTTGTATTCTCCCGGCCTGCTGTCCAAGTAGCAGGCCAAAATAAATCAAGAAACCGCGTAACCATTGTTGATAGTTACGAAAGGAATTTTCGCTGGAGGCCCCTGCCTTCTTAGCCTCAGCATGAGCCCTTTTCTGCTGTGATTGGAAAGAGGTCAACAAATTTTCCCTTTTTAATCCTATCCTTCAAACTTTTTCTCAAACCCCTAGTGACTGCCATGTTAGCGCAGTGGATCATGTCAGAGAAACCAGGCACCTCGGACGGGGTCTTGGCTGTACGCGGATGCTTGGTTCCACTTAGCTCCTTCTTAACCGCCCGAGCTACCAGCCTAGCTATCTTGCGCAGGCGCGTGGCAGAGTCAGACCGGTCGCTGCCAGCAGAGGACCCAGAAGAATAGACAACAGAGGAGGAATCAGAAACATCATGCTCACCATCAGCGAAAAGGCCCAGCTGGCGGATCCGGAGTCTTGTCCAGCACTGGTACCCGAAGCACACACCGCATCCGAAACCGGGACCTCTGCGGCCAGGGGAGCCCCGTTCGGGGTGGTCTGATGATTTCCTCCATGAACCTGCAGCAACTCACGAGACCTATGATCTCCACAGCCAGTCGCCTCAGGGGAGAATGTAGGGTTAAGTACCTGGTGTTCCGCAGCGGTGCTAACCAAGGCACCCGCCAATGCCGGAAATCCCGCAAGAGGAACTGGCTGGGCGGCAATGCTATCGCAGGGAGAGGGGGACCAGAGCTGCTAGACAGGGCAGGATGAAAAGCGCCAGTAGTTATGTCATAAGTCTGCACCCATGGACTGGGCCCAAAAACAGTAGGCGGCCTCCCTGCCTGATAGGGACCCCCGGGCATCGGAAGGGGGGCACCGGGTTGCTGGTAAAATGGGGGAATGGCATACGGGGAACCGCCCACTTGCAGTGAACCCGCATAATACCCGGGTGGCCCTAGAGGCTACGACATATTAAACGACCATGGGGGAACACGGCCGGAAAATATGGGGAAACGGCCGGCGGCATGGGCCCATGGAAACCCTGCTGTTGGGACGTGATAATGCCTGGGAAAGCCTGGGAAGAAGCATCCCGGTGGGCAAAAAATTCTGTTAAACCAACCCAGGGTTGGATACTGGGGGGTTGCCCTGGCATGCCGATGCTAGACGACACCACCGACTGGGTGGACATAAAACGCAGTAGGCTAGTGTGACCAGCGGGTAGCGCTTCTGCACCTCCCAACATGTGCCTAGGGATGGAATTAGCAGCATGGCCACCCACATTCACATGGAGCCACAGGAGGGTCAGCACTAGAAAAAACAGCCCCCAGGTGGGGGCTAACAGGGACAAGGGAGATGCCGGGGCAGAGGTACCCGCCAGCACTGCGGGCACAGCCAGTGGAGAGGCATGGGAGCTGCCGGCCGAGTCCACAGGCACCACGCGCCCTGCCGCAGGGCACCGGGATGCAGTGTTGCCATCCAGTGCCGCCCCGTCGGAAGTAGCATGCGGCGGTGAGCCGCGCGGGGACCCGGCGGGAACAGCGACACCAGGGGCAGAGGCCGTGGTTAGCGCAGCAGGCGGCGGACCAACCGGTGATGGGGAAGCAGATGGAGGGGACCGTGCACCACACCCACGGTACCCGGCGGAGGTCAGTAGGCAGGCAGATTCAGCCAGCGGGGAGGGAGCGGAGCGCCTGGGTTTCGGCATAATAGGCAGTAACACACTATAGAGACTGTAATACAAAACAATTGAGAGCACTGGAAAGAAACAGATGAGAGAATAAACCAGAGAGAAAGCAAAGGAAGTGTCAGGGACAGAAAATGAAAAGACAAGGGGAGACCACTAATCTCCTCTTTCCAGGCACTCAAAAGGAAGTGCTGCTGCTGTCTCTATCTATATATATCCTTCCCATGTTACCTCCCCTACCTACCCTGATAGGCTAAAACAAAACATAACCAACACCCCTCAAGGGGGAGCTAATCTAACTAGCAAAAGCTCTGTCCATTAACTCATCACAAATCAAAGACCCCTTATATAATTTCATGCCTATACAGCCCTCAATTACTCTTAAACAAGTTTAACAATCCCCACCTACAGTACATCCAAAATATGTGAAATGTGGGGGCACGGCCAGGACGGGTAGGGAGTAAGACCAGAGGTGGATTTATACCTCATGGGGCCCTAAGCCATACTTGCCTACCTGACCCTCTCCATGAGGGAGAAAATACTCTGTTCCTGGACTTTCCTGGTAATGTATGATTGCCATCACCTGTGGTGAAACACCTTTTTTTATCAATTAACTAGCTCACCACAGGTGATGGCAATCATACATTACCAGGAAAGTCCAGGAACAGAGCATTTTCTCCCTCATGGAGAGGGTCAGGTAGGCAAGTATGCCCTAAGCAAGACACAGATTTGGGGCCCCCCTTCCTTAAACAATCCTCAGTGTGCCCCCCCCCCCATCAATTGTAGCAGACAGGTCCCCACTCATTATGCCGTCCCCACAGGCAGTGTATGCTCCTCAATCTGCCCCCAGCCAATTATAGTAGGCAGTTGGTAGTTGTACTAGTGTATTGATTATTATTTATTACCAGTTATTTATGTAGCACACACATACTCCGCAGCGCTTTACAGAGAATATTTGGCCATCACATCAGTCCCATCCCCAGTGGAGCTTACAATCTATATTCCCTACCACATGTACATATTCACGCTAGGGTTAATTTTGTTAGGAGCCAATTAACCTATCAGTATGTTTTTTTGATTGTGGGAGGAAACCGGAGTACCCGGAGGAAACCACGCAAGTACGGGAAGAATATACAAACTTCACACAGTTAGGGCCATGGTGGGAATCGCACCCATGACCTCAGTGCTGTGAGGCAGTAATGCTAACCATTACACCATCCGTGCTGCCCTTAAAATCACACCTGGAAACTATCAAGTCACTGACAGCCTGCTGGAAGCATTCAGCCAGCCCAGCACTCAGACATTTTTGTCTGAAATGCCCTTCCGACTCCATGATCTGTTGGCAAGCTCCCAGGGACCCGCTGGGACATTTGCGGTTGCTTTGGTTGCCTAGTGGTAAATCCGCTACTGCACAGTGGCAAGTTCGCTAACTTAATTGTCAGACCTCGAATAATGGAGTCACACTAAGGTGGTCGTTCCGAGTTGATCGCTAGCTGCCGTTGTTTGCAGCGCAGCGATCAGTGAAAAAAATGGCTAATCTGCGCATGCGTATGCACCGCAATGCGCACGCATGATGTACGGGTACAAAGAGCATTGTGGTTTTGCACAGGTTCTAGTGAAGCTTTCAGTCGCACGATCGAACGCAGGAAGATTGACATGAAGTGGGCGTTTCTGGATGTCACCCGACCGTTTTCAGGGAGTGCTTAGAACAACGCAGGCGTGTCGGGAAAAATTCAGGCGTGGCCGGGAAAACGCTGGGTGGGTGTGTGACGTCAAAAGCCGTCCCTCCGTCGTTAGATTCTACACACACAAAGAGTAACTACAGGGCTGGTCTTGGTTTGCACAAAATGATTTTGCAGGCACTCTGCTGCACAGGCGTTCTCACTTCTGCAAAGCGAAAATACACTCCCCGGTGGGAGGCGACAATGCGTTTGCACGGCTGCTAAAAACTGCTAGCAAGCGATCAACTCGGAATGTCCCCCTAGAAGCACTAGTATATAGGGGTCATTCGGAGTTGATCGCTTCGCAAGAATCTGTGCAAAACCACGATGCTCTTTGTACCCGTACATCGCGCATGCGCATTGCGGTGCATACGCATGTGCAGATTAGCTTTTTTATCACTGATGGCTGCGAACAACGGCAGCTAGCGATCAACTCGGAATGACCCCCATAGTCAATACAGTCACTGACTGAGGGGTGCAATAATGGGTATTATAAGGGATGGGGGACATGCTAATAGGCGATGGGCAACTTGCTACAATCAGTGCGTGTGTATGTGTGTGTGTGTGTGTGTGTGTGTGTGTGTGTATGGAGGGGGGGGGCACTGATATATAATTCAGGTATCCATACCATACTGCACCCCTCACAGCCAGTGTGACTGTATTTACTATATATCCATGCCCCACTGGTTGTAGCAGGCATCTCCTATACACGGTAGTACTGAAAAAAGAGTATAATAGCAATTTGATATATCACCAGTCAGTGTGTGCCTTCCCCCCAGCCATGTTTTTAGTAGGTGGATGTTAGATAGGGTTCCGGTATGAAAGATAGATAGTGTCTAGTTAGACAGTCAATAGATAGACACCATATGTTAGACAGACATTAGGTCGACAGGGTCAAAAGGTTGACAGGTCAAAAGGTCGACGTGAAAATGGTCGACATGAAAATGGTCGACATGAAAAAGGTAGACACCATGTTTTTTGCATTTTTGTGGTTTGTGTGGATAGTTTTGTCATCTGGGACCCCCAATTGTAGAAAGGCATACCCTCGCGGGGCTCGCTTCGCTTGCCACGCTTTGGGCACGGTGGCTCGCTGCGTTCGCCACAAGGTTTATAACCAACTCTATGCCGACATGGATAGAGAAAGTATGAAATAATCCAAAAACATGTTACAAAACAAACAAACATTTGTCTATATTTTTTATGTCGACCATTTTCATGTCGACTGTTTGACCATGACGACCTTTTGACCTGACGACCTTTTCCATGTCGACCTTTTGACCCTGTCGACCTAATGTCTGTCTAATATATGGTGTCTATCTATTGACTGTCTAACTAGACACTGTCTATCTTTCAAACGGATAGGGTTAGATAGACACGGCACTTAAAATAACACTGTCCACCCCCACCCCCCAACCTCATCCCGCCTGATTGAAATTTGAAGTAGGTGGATGTTATACAGCATAAAATAAAAAAATACTGTAATAAAGTACACTGGAAGACCTCATGTTTTTTTCTGTGCACCTCCCGGCTCCTTTCTCTACGCATCTGACGTCATACACACGTGTGTCATGACTGGTCACACACACAGTACTGCAGGATGGTAGACACAGGCATGTGCTGTAGCCGGCACTCAACAGCTGTGTAATCGCTGACAGCCTGCCGGGAGTATTCAGCTAGCCCAGCTCACGGATAATTTAGGTGAAGCTCATGGTCCACCAGAAATGCCCTTTATGCAGCCTTGTCAGAGGGCTCCCTGGGACCAGCAGAGCCCCCCTGAGACCAAAAGGGCCCTAAGCAGCCATTTTGATTGCCTTGTGATAAATCCTCCTCTGAGTAGGACCCAAATCTTCTTGCTCTCTGAATCAATTATCCAATATAAATATACTTCCCTGGTGTCTCACTTAGAGCCTGCACTGATACTTACCCTTGTGAACCTGTTTGTAGGTCTTCTACTGCTGCTGGTGCCTCTCTGTGGATTTCTGGCCTGGTACCTCTAGTGCTCAGATCCAGTGACGTGCGGTGAGTTCAGTGGCTGGGGAGGCACTGGCAGGTAAACCCCCCTTCCCCAATAGAGGGGGAGAAGTGTGGTCCCCCACACAGCACTAAAACCAGCACCAGGCAGGGGGGATAATGCCATAGCAGGGGAGACACTCAGTGTGGGGTCCCCCTGCCATAATATTAATCAGCCCCCCCAAGCCATTCAGCCCAGGGCTGGAATTCCTCGGAAAGTGGGGACCCCAAAAAATAAAAATGGGGTCCCCCCTCCCGAGCAACAACCAGCACTGGGCTGATAGCTCAGTGCTATGCCCCGCACCCCTGGTGGCAGTGGGTGCGGGGTTCATTATATGTTAATATTGTTCTTTACAGGGGGCCTACAGGTCGCAGCAGGCCTGCCCCAGCATGCTGGCCCTTGGAGAACAACAAGTGCCAGCATGCCCAGACATAAAGGGCCCGCTGGCACCTGTAGTCCACATGTAAAGAAAATATTAAAATAAAACACCACACTTTAAAAAAAAGTTTTATTAGTCAGAGTCTTCACCTGGGGGCAGCAGCCTTTAAGCTCTTTTGCATGGCCGCCGCCTTCACAGTGCTTCCGGCGTCTCCACTTGGGGGCTGCCTCCTCCCCAGAGCTTCCAGCGTCTTCACCTGCGAGGTGCCGGCCTTTAAGCTCTTTTGCATGGCCGCCGCCTCCCCTTGGCTATATATGTCAGCCTGAGGGGACAGGGTGATGATGCAGCGAGGCGTGATTAGCTCGTGGCGGCTATCTTTAATTTTAAAAATGATGCTGAGGCGCCATTTTTGAATTGGTACCGCTCCGCTTCCAAACACTGCAGAATGCCGCTAATACCTCCGCCGTATTCCGCCGACCACACCACCGCCGCAGTGACGAATCCGCTGGCAAATCACTGTGGCCTCACTGACAGAGGCATGCTTTCATGGGTTGAAAGTAGTGATGAGCGGGTTCGGTTTCTCGGAAACCGAACCCCCCCGAACTTCAGCCTTTTTACACGGGTCCGAGGCAGACTCGGATCTTCCCGCCTTGCTCGGTTAACCCGAGCGCGCCCGAACGTCATCATCCCGCTGTCGGATTCTCGAGAGGCTCGGATTCTATCGCGAGACTCGGATTCTATATAAGGAGCCGCGCGTCGCCGCCATTTTCACACGTGCATTGAGATTGATAGGGAGAGGACGTGGCTGGCGTCCTCTCCGTTTAGACTAGAGTACTAGAGACACTTGATTTACTAATTTTGGGGAGCATATTAGGAGTACTACTTGCTGATAGTGTGACCAGTGACCACCAGTTTAATTAATCCGTTCTCTGCCTGAAAAAAAACGATAAACAGTGTGACACAGTCACATACCATATCTGTGCTCAGCCTCAGTGTGCTGCATCATATGTAATACTGTATATCGGACTGTGCTGAGTGCTCACTGCTCACACAGCTTAATTGTGGGGGAGACTGGGGAGCAGTTATAGCAGGAGTACATATTTTAAGTACAGTGCACACTTTTGCTGCCAGAGTGCCACTGCCAGTGTGACTGACCAGTGACCACTGACCACCAGTATATTGTGATTGTCTGCTGACCACCAGTATATTGTGATTGTCTGCCTGAAAAAGTTAAACACTCGTCGTGTGGTGTTTTTATAAACGCATTCTGCTGACAGTGTCCAGCAGGTCCGTCATTATATAATATATACCTGTCTGGCTGCAGTAGTGATATATATATATATTTTATATCTCATTATCATCCAGTCTATATTAGCAGCAGACGCAGTACGGTAGTCCACGGCTGTAGCTATCTCTGTGTCGGCAGTCGCTCGTCCATCCATAATTGTATACCACCTACCCGTGGTGATTTTTTTTTTCTATCTTCTTGATACTAGTAGCTTACTTTAGGAGTCTGCAGTGCTGAGCTGACAGTGTCCAGCAGGTCCGTCATTATATAATATATACCTGTCCGGCTGCAGTAGTGATATATATATATTTTATATCTCATTATCATCCAGTCTATATTAGCAGCAGACGCAGTATGGTAGTCCACGGCTGTAGCTACCTCTGTGTCGGCAGTCGCTCGTCCATCCATAATTGTATACCACCTACCCGTGGTGTTTTTTTTTTTTTTCTATCTTCTTGATACTAGTAGCTTACTTTAGGAGTCTGCAGTGCTGAGCTGACAGTGTCCAGCAGGTCCATCATTATATAATATATACCTGTCCGGCTGCAGTAGTGATATATATATATTTTATATCTCATTATCATCCAGTCTATATTAGCAGCAGACGCAGTACGGTAGTCCACGGCTGTAGCTACCTCTGTGTCGGCAGTCGCTCGTCCATCCATAATTGTATACCACCTACCCGTGGTGTTTTTTTTTTTCTATCTTCTTGATACCAGTAGCTTACTTTAGGAGTCTGCAGTGCTGAGCTGACAGTGTCCAGCAGGTCCGTCATTATATAATATATACCTGTCCGGCTGCAGTAGTGATATATATATATATTTTATCTCATTATCATCCAGTCTATATTAGCAGCAGACGCAGTACGGTAGTCCACGGCTGTAGCTACCTCTGTGTTGGCAGTCGCTCGTCCATCCATAATTGTATACCACCTACCCGTGGTGTTTTTTTTCTTTCTATCTTCTTGATACTAATAGCTTACTTTAGGAGTCTGCAGTGCTGAGCTGACAGTGTCCAGCAGGTCCGTCATTATATAATATATACCTGTCCGGCTGCAGTAGTGATATATATATATATTTTATATCTCATTATCATCCAGTCTATATTAGCAGCAGACGCAGTATGGTAGTCCACGGCTGTAGCTACCTCTGTGTCGGCAGTCGCTCGTCCATCCATAATTGTATACCACCTACCCGTGGTGTTTTTTTTTTTCTATCTTCTTGATACTAGTAGCTTACTTTAGGAGTCTGCAGTGCTGAGCTGACAGTGTCCAGCAGGTCCGTCATTATATAATATATACCTGTCCGGCTGCAGTAGTGATATATATATATATTTTTTATCTCATTATCATCCAGTCTATATTAGCAGCAGACGCAGTACGGTAGTCCACGGCTGTAGCTACCTCTGTGTCGGCAGTCGCTCGTCATCCATACGTATACTAGTATCCATCCATCTCCATTGTTTACCTGAGGTGCCTTTTAGTTGTGCCTATTAAAATATGGAGAACAAAAATGTTGAGGTTCCAAAAATAGGGAAAGATCAAGATACACTTCCACCTCGTGCTGAAGCTGCTGCCACTAGTCATGGCCGAGACGATGAAATGCCATCAACGTCGTCTGCCAAGGCCGATGCCCAATGTCATAGTACAGAGCATGTAAAATCCAAAACACCAAATATCAGTAAAAAAAGGACTCAAAAATCTAAAATAAAATTGTCGGAGGAGAAGCGTAAACTTGCCAATATGCCATTTACCACACGGAGTGGCAAGGAACGGCTGAGGCCCTGGCCTATGTTCATGGCTAGTGGTTCAGCTTCACATGAGGATGGAAGCACTCAGCCTCTCGCTAGAAAAATGAAAAGACTCAAGCTGGCAAAAGCACAGCAAAGAACTGTGCGTTCTTCGAAATCCCAAATCCACAAGGAGAGTCCAATTGTGTCGGTTGCGATGCCTGACCTTCCCAACACTGGACGTGAAGAGCATGCGCCTTCCACCATTTGCACGCCCCCTGCAAGTGCTGGAAGGAGCACCCGCAGTCCAGTTCCTGATAGTCAGATTGAAGATGTCAGTGTTGAAGTACACCAGGATGAGGAGGATATGGGTGTTGCTGGCGCTGGGGAGGAAATTGACAAGGAGGATTCTGATGGTGAGGTGGTTTGTTTAAGTCAGGCACCCGGGGAGACACCTGTTGTCCGTGGGAGGAATATGGCCATTGACATGCCTGGTGAAAATACCAAAAAAATCAGCTCTTCGGTGTGGAAGTATTTAAACAGAAATGCGGACAACATTTGTCAAGCCATGTGTTGCCTTTGTCAAGCTGTAATAAGTAGGGGTAAGGACGGTAACCACCTCGGAACATCCTCCCTTATACGTCACCTGCAGCGCATTCATCATAAGTCAGTGACAAGTTCAAAAACTTTGGGCGACTGCGGAAGCAGTCCACTGACCAGTAAATCCCTTTCTCTTGTAACCAAGCTCACGCAAACCACCCCACCAACTCCCTCAGTGTCAATTTCCTCCTTCCCCAGGAATGCCAATAGTCCTGCAGGCCATGTCACTGGCAATTCTGACGAGTCCTCTCCTGCCTGGGATTCCTCCGATGCATCCTTGCGTGTAACGCCTACTGCTGCTGGCGCTGCTGTTGTTGCTGCTGGGAGTCGATGGTCATCCCAGAGGGGAAGTTGTACTCGTAAGACCACTTTTACTACTTCCACCAAGCAATTGACTGTCCAACAGTCCTTTGCGAGGAAGATGAAATATCACAGCAGTCATCCTGCTGCAAAGCGGATAACTGAGGCCTTGGCATCCTGAAACGTGGTTCCGGTATCCATCATTACTGCAGAGGCAACTAGAGACTTGTTGGAGGTACTGTGTCCCCGGTACCAAATACCATCTAGGTTCCATTTCTCTAGGCAGGCGATGCCGAAAATGTACACAGACCTCAGAAAAAGACTCACCAGTGTCCTAAAAAATGCAGTTGTACCCAATGTCCACTTAACCACGGACATGTGGACAAGTGGAGCAGGGCAGGCTCAGGACTATATGACTGTGACAGCCCACTGGGTAGATGTATGGACTCCCGCCGCAAAAACAGCAGCGGCGGCACCAGTAGCAGCATCTCGCAAACGCCAACTCTTTCCTAGGCAGGCTACGCTTTGTATCACCGCTTTCCAGAATACGCACACAGCTAAAAACCTCTTACGGCAACTGAGGAAGATCATCGCAGAATGGCTTACCCCAATTGGACTCTCCTGTGGATTTGTGGCATCGGACAACGCCAGCAATATTGTGTGTGCATTAAATATGGGCAAATTCCAGCACGTCCCATGTTTTGCACATGCCTTGAATTTGGTGGTGCAGAATTATTTAAAAAACGAGAGGGGCGTGCAAGAGATGCTGTCGGTGGCCAGAAGAATTGCGGGACACTTTCGGCATACAGGCACCACGTACAGAAGACTGGAGCACCACCAAAAACGCCTGAACCTGCCCTGCCATCATCTGAAGCAAGAAGTGGTAACGAGGTGGAATTCAACCCTCTATATGCTTCAGAGGTTGGAGGAGCAGCAAAAGGCCATTCAAGCCTATACAACTGACCACGATATAGGAGGTGGAATGCACCTGTCTCAAGCGCAGTGGAGAATGATTTCAACGTTGTGCAAGGTTCTGCAACCTTTTGAACTTGCCACACGTGAAGTCAGTTCAGACACTGCCAGCCTGAGTCAGGTCATTCCCCTCATCAGGCTTTTGCAGAAGAAGCTGGAGACATTGAAGGAGGAGCTAACACAGAGCGATTCCGCTAGGCATGTGGGACTTGTGAATGGAGCCCTTAATTCGCTTAACAAGGATTCACGGGTGGTCAATCTGTTGAAATCAGAGCACTACATTTTGGCCACCGTGCTCGATCCTAGATTTAAAACCTACCTTGGATCTCTCTTTCCGGCAGACACAAGTCTGCTGGGGTTCAAAGAACTGCTGGTGACAAAATTGTCAAGTCAAGCGGAACGCGACCTGTCAACATCTCCTCCTTCACATTCTCCCGCAACTGGGGGTGCGAGGAAAAGGCTCAGAATTCCGAGCCCACCCGCTGGCGGTGATGCAGGGCAGTCTGGAGCGACTGCTGATGCAGGGCAGTCTGGAGCGACTGCTGATGCTGACATCTGGTCCGGACTGAAGGACCTGACAACGATTACGGACATGTCGTCTACTGTCACTGCATATGATTCTCTCCCCATTGAAAGAATGGTGGAGGATTATATGAGTGACCGCATCCAAGTAGGCACGTCAGACAGTCCGTACTTATACTGGCAGGAAAAAGAGGCAATTTGGAGGCCCTTGCACAAACTGGCTTTATTCTACCTAAGTTGCCCTCCCACAAGTGTGTACTCCGAAAGAGTGTTTAGTGCCGCCGCTCACCTTGTCAGCAATCGGCGTACGAGGTTACATCCAGAAAATGTGGAGAAGATGATGTTCATTAAAATTAATTATAATCAGTTCCTCCGTGGAGACATTGACCAGCAGCAATTGCCTCCACAAAGTACACAGGGAGCTGAGATGGTGGATTCCAGTGGGGACGAATTGATAATCTGTGAGGAGGGGGATGTACACAGTGATATATCGGAGGATGATGATGAGGTGGACATCTTGCCTCTGTAGAGCCAGTTTGTGCAAGGAGAGATTAATTGCTTCTTTTTTGGTGGGGGTCCAAACCAACCCGTCATTTCAGTCACAGTCGTGTGGCAGACCCTGTCACTGAAATGATGGGTTGGTTAAAGTGTGCATGTCCTGTTTATACAACATAAGGGTGGGTGGGAGGGCCCAAGGACAATTCCATCTTGCACCTCTTTTTTCTTTAATTTTTCTTTGCATCATGTGCTGTTTGGGGAGTAGTTTTTTGAAGGGCCAGCCTGCGTGACACTGCAGTGCCACTCCTAGATGGACCAGGTGTTTGTGTCGGCCACTTGGGTCGCTTAGCTTACTCACACAGCTACCTCATTGCGCCTCTTTTTTTCTTTGCGTCATGTGCTGTTTGGGGAGTAGTTTTTTGAAGGGCCAGCCTGCGTGACACTGCAGTGCCACTCCTAGATGGGCCAGGTGTTTGTGTCGGCCACTAGGGTCGCTTAGCTTACTCACACAGCTACCTCATTGCGCCTCTTTTTTTCTTTGCGTCATGTGCTATTTAGGGAGTAGTTTTTTGAAGGGCCAGCCTGCGTGACACTGCAGTGCCACTCCTAGATGGGCCAGGTGTTTGTGTCGGCCACTAGGGTCGCTTAGCTTACTCACACAGCTACCTCATTGCGCCTCTTTTTTTCTTTGCGTCATGTGCTGTTTGGGGAGTAGTTTTTTGAAGGGCCAGCCTGCGTGACACTGCAGTGCCACTCCTAGATAGGCCAGGTGTTTGTGTCGGCCACTAGGGTCGCTTAGCTTACTCACACAGCTACCTCATTGCGCCTCTTTTTTTCTTTGCGTCATGTGCTGTTTGGGGAGTAGTTTTTTGAAGGGCCAGCCTGCGTGACACTGCAGTGCCACTCCTAGATGGGCCAGGTGTTTGTGTCGGCCACTAGGGTCGCTTAGCTTACTCACACAGCTACCTCATTGCGCCTCTTTTTTTCTTTGCATCATGTGCTGTTTGGGGAGTAGTTTTTTGAAGGGCCAGCCTGCGTGACACTGCAGTGCCACTCCTAGATGGGCCAGGTGTTTGTGTCGGCCACTAGGGTCGCTTAGCTTACTCACACAGCTACCTCATTGCGCCTCTTTTTTTCTTTGCGTCATGTGCTGTTTGGGGAGTAGTTTTTTGAAGGGCCAGCCTGCGTGACACTGCAGTGCCACTCCTAGATGGGCCAGGTGTTTGTGTCGGCCACTAGGGTCGCTTAGCTTATTCACACAGCTACCTCATTGCGCCTCTTTTTTTCTTTGCGTCATGTGCTGTTTGGGGAGTAGTTTTTTGAAGGGCCAGCCTGCGTGACACTGCAGTGCCACTCCTAGATGGGCCAGGTGTTTGTGTCGGCCACTAGGGTCGCTTAGCTTACTCACACAGCTACCTCATTGCGCCTCTTTTTTTCTTTGCATCATGTGCTGTTTGGGGAGTAGTTTTTTGAAGGGCCAGCCTGCGTGACACTGCAGTGCCACTCCTAGATGGGCCAGGTGTTTGTGTCGGCCACTAGGGTCGCTTAGCTTACTCACACAGCTACCTCATTGCGCCTCTTTTTTTCTTTGCGTCATGTGCTGTTTGGGGAGTAGTTTTTTGAAGGGCCAGCCTGCGTGACACTGCAGTGCCACTCCTAGATGGGCCAGGTGTTTGTGTCGGCCACTAGGGTCGCTTAGCTTACTCACACAGCTACCTCATTGCGCCTCTTTTTTTCTTTGCGTCATGTGCTGTTTGGGGAGTAGTTTTTTGAAGGGCCAGCCTGCGTGACACTGCAGTGCCACTCCTAGATGGGCCAGGTGTTTGTGTCGTCCACTTGGGTCGCTTAGCTTAGCCATCCAGCGACCTCGGTGCAAATTTTAGGACTAAAAATAATATTGTGAGGTGTTCAGAATAGACTGAAAATGAGTGGAAATTATGGTTATTGAGGTTAATAATACTTTGGGATCAAAATGACCCCCAAATTCTATGATTTAAGCTGTTTTTGAGGGTTTTTTGAAAAAAACACCCGAATCCAAAACACACCCGAATCCGACAAAAAAAATTCGGTGAGGTTTTGCCAAAACGCGTTCGAACCCAAAACACGGCCGCGGAACCGAACCCAAAACCAAAACCCGAAAAATTTCCGGCGCTCATCACTAGTTGAAAGCAAATCCCTGTATGAAAGCGGCACTTCTAATGGTGCCGCTTTCCAATGCATTTTCAATGGGCTTTTACTGCCCATGGCTTGGCCCTGCTCGCTCCCGCCCCCCCCAGTGGAGGCGCCTGCCTACCCTGCCTTCTCTGACTGCACGTCCCTGCTCAGATCTCTCCTCCTGTCAGGACCGTCTCTTTCAATGGTTGCCTATCGATATATTGCCACTGTGCTCCAGGCTCTCCTGCCCACTGGGGCTTGGGTCTTCTCTCTGCTGAATTCTGGTTGGGAAGGTAAACCGCTCTGCATCCGCAACTCCGGACAACATATCCATGTGGCAACTATTGTGAAGGTTTCTGCGTCCTGCTCTGCAGTGGCCACTGTTACTGGGGAGGGGACGTGGCCAACACTGGGGATGCGTGTTGCACAAGGGAATGCCGGTGGTTACACAGGAGGGCATTTCTTCCCCTTAGTAATTAGTACCCACTTCCTCAATCCTCTCATCACCCCTGCTCCTCACGTTTGCATGCTTATTCCTGCCCCAGACTGCTAGTCATAGAGACTTGCAGTCTGTCATATGACTGAAAAAAGGTACGGATATGCACTAAAGAGAAAAGCATTTTTTATCGAAAAAACTCCAGACAAATCGAGATTACTCCTCAATCTGAATTAGGCCCATAATTTGAAATTTATGTACTATGGCCCAGATTTATCAAGCCTTGGAGAGTGGTAAATTGCACAGTGATAAAGTACCAACCAATCAGCTCCTAACTGTCATTTTTCAAACACAGCCTGTAACATGGCAGTTAATGTAGGAGCTGATCGGTTGGCACTTTATCATCATGCAATTTATCACTATTCAAGGCTTGATAAATCTGGGCCTATATCTCTTAATAATTATTTTTATTTGCACGATTATCTAAGACTGAGGGGCTCATTTATTAACGAGTGATAAAACTCTTTGTTAATGATAAAACTTGTGGCATATGAAAAATTGTGCTCCAGCCAATCAGCTCTCAACTGTCATTTTTCAAACACATGACAGGAGCTGAACACATAACAGGAGCTGATTGGCTGGAGCACCACATATCAAACGCAATGAGGTTTATCATTCACAACAAGTTTTATCACTCGTTGATAAATGAGCCCCTAAGATTCATATTTATCATCAATATAATAAATCCTTGCCAAATCTGGATGACAGTCACACTACGTAAAAAAAATTAAAATAAGAAAAAATACTAATAGCAGACTGTTAGCTGATAATAAGCACAGCACATGTTATGCATATGTCTGCTGACTATTACCCATTATTTTTACACTATGCTGTATGAATAATGGTAACCTCTGTTTTGTTATGTTTCTTTAAAGCACTACCGTTAATAAATGGAGCTCATTAAATCCTTAGATGGTTAGAGTTCGCATTGGCTTATATGAGGGGGTTAGAGGGCGTGAGCTATTCTGTGTGTTCATTTATTTATTGCATGCTTTGGGGTGACATTTACTAATGGGAACAACATGAATAAGTTGCTATTGAGAAAACTCGTTATTTTGTTCTCTCAGTTATTGAATTAGTTGTGAACTCAGTATAGGTATTTGCGTAACTTTCTTCACAATTAGTTAATTGGCATTTGTGTTCTTAAGAGTTCTTTTCTGAGTTCAGAGCAATTTGAAGGTCTAATGTGGCAGAACACAAAGTGACTTATTCAAGAATATAGTGCAGTAACAATTATACAGTAAAGTATGCAGAACCCATAGGAGCAGACAAATATACCCCTTTAAAAGTCTACTGTAGTCAGATTAATGCAATCTAATAACTAATTAGCTGTAATGGGTTTAAAACAAATGTGTGCTAACACTTTATTTTATTAAGTCCCAAAACATTGTAATAATTGCATTGGCATAAACGGTGATGTTATCATCACTACAATCGATTAATACAATGCTACCTACTGTATATTCTTCTATTATTTGAACATACAAAGTAGGATCTACTGTACTGTATGCTAGGTATCAACAAAGGATTTTAAATTACAATTCTCTTGGTTGCCGTGAGAATCAATATAATTATAATTAAACAATTTCCATGACCATATTAGTTTCGGGTTGATGGGATATAAAGAAGTTGTACAAATAATTGTCATGTAATAAACATGCTGAGGACTGTTATCCAATTTCAGCTTTATAAGAGCCTCACATAACTAATGTACAGTATGTGGTTGGGGGTTAGTCTACGACTTCACGGTTACCTCCAGGGGCGTAGCCAAAACTTTGTGGGGCCCATAGCAACATTTTGAATGGGCCGCTGTCCCAATGCTTCTAGAGAGAGAGACACGTCTCTGCAGCAGTTGTTCATTGTATGCCCCATAATAGTGCCCTGGTTTATTTACTGAACTATAGTAGTGCCTTAGTTAATGTTATCCTCCATAGTACTGCCCTTGTTTATTTTATTTACCATAGTATGTCACATTGTAGGCAGGGCCGGCCCGACACATACGCGGGCTTCGCAGCCGTGTTGAGCGCCAGGCAGTAGAGGGCGCTGCTGCAGACAGTGAGTCACAGTGACTCACTCTCTACAGCAGTGGTGGCCAGCAAGCGGCTCGATCCGCTCCCGGCCACCGCTGCCCCGCGCACTCTGAGGTCTCCAGCGGCTGCTGCTGTGAGGGGAGGAGAGGGGAGGAGAGCGCAGCGCGCTCCTCTCCTACCCGTCCTTCTATAGCGGCGGTGTCTATCTTAAATTCAGCGCCGGCCTGTGAGTCGATCAGAGCTCGCGGACCGGCAGCTAAGGCTCCTGATTGGCTGCCGGACCGCGAGCTCTAATGGTCTCACGGGCTGGCGCAGAATTTAAGATAGACACCGCCGCTGGAGATGGAGGGGTAGGAGAGGCGCGCGCTGCGCTCTCCTCCCCTCTCACCAGCAGCTGAAAAGAGGTGAGCAGATCTTTTTTTTTTTCGGGGGGGGGGGGGGGGGGGAGGCACTGTGGGCATATCTGGCACTGGGAGGCACTGTAGGGGCATGTATATCAGCAGTGGGGGCATATCTGGCACTGTGGGAGGCACGTGTATCGGCACTGGGGGCATATCTGGCACTGTGGGAGGCACTGTGGGGGCATGTGTATCAACACTGTGGGCATATCTGGCACTGGGAGGCACTGTGGGGGCATGTGTATGAGCAGTGGGGGCATATCTGGTACTGTGGGAGGCACTGTGGGGGCATGTGTATCAACACTGGTGGCATATCTGGCACTGTGGGGGCATGTGTATCTGCAATGGGGGTATATCTGGCACTGTGGGAGTACAGTATGTGTATCTGCACTGGGGGCATATCTGGCACTGTGGGGACATATGTATCTGCACTTGGGGCATATCTGGCACTGTGGGGGTGTGTATCTGCACTGGCGGCATATCTGGCACTGTGGGGGGCATGTGTATCTGCACTGGGGGCATATCTGGTACTGTGGAGGCATGTGTATCTGCACTGGGGGCATATCTGGCACTGTGGAGGCATGTGTATCTGCACTGGGGGCATATCTGGCACTGTGGGGGGCATGTGTATCTGCACTGGGGGCATATCTGGCACTGTGGAGGCATGTGTATCTGCACTGGGGGCATATCTGGCACTGTGGAGGCATGTGTATCTGCACTGGGGGCATATCTGGTACTGTGGAGGCATGTGTATCTGCACTGGGGGCATATCTGGCACTGTGGAGGCATGTGTCTCTGCACTGGGGGCATATCTGGCACTGTGGAGGCATTTGTATCTGCACTGGGGGCATATCTGGCACTGTGGGGACATATGTATCTGCACTTTGGGGGCATATCTGGCACTGTGGGGATATATGTGTCTGCACTGGCGGCATATCTAGCACTGTGGGGATATATGTATCTGCACTGGGAGCATATCTGGCACTGTGGGGGCATGTGTATCTGCACTGGTGGCATATCTGGCACTGTGGGGATATATGTATCTGCACTGGGGGCATATCTGGCACTGTGGGGATATGTGTATCTGCACTGGAGGCATATCTGGCACTGTGGGGATATATGTATTTGCACTTGGGGCATATCTGGCACTGTGGGGATATATGTATCTGCACTGGGGGCATATCTGGCATTGTGGGGATATATGTATCTGCACTGACGGCATATCTGGCACTGTGGGGATATGTGTATCTGCACTGGGGGTATATCTGGCGCTGTGGGGACATGTGTATCTGGCACTGGGGACATCAGTCATCCACTATCTCAATGTCACCCTGCCTCAGTCACCCACCATCTCCCTGTCACCCCTGCCTCACCAGTAACCTATTATCTCTCTGTCACCCACTATCACCCTGTACCACGGGGAATACAATTGTGTAGCCACCCTCCTTTCTTGTAAGACCACACCCCTTTTATCCCATCAAGGGGCGCCAAAATAGATTTTTGCTTCCTTTAAAAAAAATAAGCTTGGGCCGGCCCTGATTGTAGGGCTGCCAGTACACATTAGGCAATACAGTAGCCATAATTCACATTACTATATACAGTGTCCCCAGTTCATACTATGCCACATTAACGTGCCCCCAGTTTATTCCTTTATATTATGCCACACTATAGTGCCTCCACTTCATATTATGCAATATTAGAGTGCTCCAGTTCATATTACTGTATGTAGCAACAGGATTTTAATACCTACCAATAAATCCTTTTCTCGTAGTCCATAAGGGATATTGGGGAATCTGGTACGATGGGGTATAGACGGGGTCCAAAAGAGCCAGTGCACTTTAAATTTCTTCAACTGGGTGTGCTGGCTCCTCCCCTCTATGCCCCCTCCCACAGGCAGTTATAGGTAAAAACGTGCCCGAAGGAGAAAGGACATATATGAGAGAAGGGAATATGATAACAAAGAGTGGTGAGATTTACAAACCAGCACACCACTAACATACAACAACCAGCAACGGCTGGTAACAGCAACCGCTGAACAGGTAACTACAGTACATAACAAGAACCTGCAGAAAAGTCAACGCACTGAGGTGGGCACCCAATATCCCTTATGGACTACGAGAAAAGGATTTACCGGTAGGTATTAAAATTCTGTTTTCTCTAGCATCCATAAGGGATATTGGAGAATCTAGTACGATGGGGATGTCCCAAAGCTTCCAGAACGGTCGGGAACGTGCGGAGACTACTGCAGCACCACCTGCCCAAACTGGGTATCCTCTTTGGCCAGGGTATCAAATTTGTAGAACTTCACAAAGGTGTTGTTCCCCGACCAGGTAGCAGCTTGTAAGCCTAATCCAATGAGCAATGGACTGCTTTGAAGCAGGGCATCCCTTCTTCTGCGCATCATAGAGCACGAACAAGGAATCCGTTTTTCTGACCCATGCGGTGTGCTTAACATAAATCTTCAAGGCACGCACAGCATCCAATGCCTCCGGAAAAGCAGAAGCGTTAGAACTGGACGGAACCACAGGTGAAACGCGGAGACAAACTTCGGCAGGAACTGCTGTATAGTTCGGAGCTCCACTCTGTCCTCGTAAAAGACCAAGTACGGACTTTTACACGATAAGGCCCCCAATTCTGATACACGTCGAGCAGAAGCTAGGACCAGTAACATCACCATCTTACATGTGAGATACTTATCTTCTACCGTCATCAGAGGTTCAAACCAGGAGGACTGTAGAAATGCCAATACTACATCCAAATCCCAGGGTGCCACAAAAGGTGGTTGTATGTGGAGTACCCCTTTCACGGAGGTCTGAACTTCTGGCAACACTGCCAATTTATTCTGGAAGAAAATGGAGAGGGCTGAAATTTGGACTTTAATGGAACCCAGACGTAAGCCCTTATCAACACCAGCCTGCAGGAAATGTAAGTAACGTCCCAAGTGAAACTCTGCAGGCAGATACATGTGTTCCTTGCACCAAGAGACATATCTCCTCCAGATATGATGATAGTGTTTTGACGTCACAGGTTTCCTGGCCTGATCCATGGTAGTAATAACCTTCTTGGAAAAGACCTTGTGAGCTAGGATGCTCTGCTCAACCTCCATGCCGTCAAACGGAGTCACCGTAAGTCCTGGTAGACGAACGGTCCTTGTTGAAGAAGATCTCTTCTTAGTGGTAGAGACCAAGGGTCTTCGACGGACATGTCCAGAAGATCCTTGTACCACGCCCTCCGAGGCCAATCCAGGGCAATCAGAATTGCCTGGACACCCTGATTCCTGATTCGCTTTAGCACCCTTGGGAGCAATAGAATCGTAGGAAAAACAGGTAGACTAGCCTGTACGGCCAAGGCGACGTCAGTGCATCCACTACCCTCGCCTGAGGGTCCCTGGTCCGTGAGCAATACCAGGGAAGTTTCTTGTTGAGCCGAGAAACCATCAAGTCTATTTGTGAGCAACCCCACCGGTCGATGATCTGCTGGAACACCAGATGGTGGAGCCCCCACTCCCCTGGGTTGGGTGGAGATTGTGACGACTCAGGAAGTCCACCTCCCTGTTGTCCACACCCGGAATGAAGATTGCTGACATCTCTTTCGCATTTCTTTATGCCCATAGGAGTATTTTTCACACCTCTCGCATGCAGGCTCTGCTTCTAGTCCCTCCTTGTTGATTGATATACGCCACAGCATTGTCCGACTGTACCTGGATCACATGATCTTTGAGCAGAGGAGAGTAGATTGCCCAAAGTTCTAGAATGTTGATTGGAAGGAGGGCTTTGTGGGCTGACCACCTGCCCTGGAACTGCACCCCTTGGGTGACAGCTCCCCATCCCCATAGACTCGCATCCGTCGTGAGGAGGGTCCAATCCTGAGTCCCAAAACTTCGGCCTTCCAGGAGATTGGAGGACTGTAGCCACCACAGGAGGGAAATCCTGGCCTAAGGTGACAGCCAAATCATCTGGTGCATCTGCAGATTTGGACCACTTGGTCAGGAGGTCCAACTGAAAAGTTCTGGCATGGAACCTCCCATGCTTGATCGCCTCGTATGAGTTAACTCTCTTTCCCAACAATCTTATGCAAAGATGGACGGACACTCGAGTAGGTCGGAGAACCAGGTGGAGCATCTCCTGAAGGGTGTTCGCCTTGTCTTCTGGTAGAAAAACCTTTTGTGCCACAATATCTAGCAACATCCCCAGGAACAGGAGCCTCTGATTTGACTCCAGGTGAAACTTCTGCAAGTTGAGGATCCACCCATGGTTTCCGACAGAAGATGGATGGTGCAGTCGATATGGAGCAACAAAAGCTCCCTGGATCGTGCCTTTATCAGAAGATCGTCCACATAAGGGCCAACATTGACCCCCTGGAACCGGAGTTGGAACATCATCTCTGCCATCACCTTTGTGAATACCCTCAGGGCTGCAGACAGGCCGAAGGGTAGTGCCTGGAATTGGAAGTGGTTGTCCAGTAGGGCAGATCGCAGGTATGCCTGATGAGGCTGCCAAATCGGTATATGGAGATAGGCATCCTGGATATCCAAGGAGACCATAAATTCCTGTTCTTCCAGGCCCACAATCTCCACTCGCAGGGATTCCATCTTGAACTTGAACACCTTCAAGTAAGGATTCAAGGATTTGAGATTCAAAATGGGTCTGACTGAACCGCCCGGTTTCGGCACCACAAACAGGTTTGAGTAAAACCCCCTTGATTCGTTGCAGTAGTGGTACTGGGACAATGACGTGGGACTGAACCAAATTTCGGATTGCCTGTTGCAACGTAACTTGCATATCCTCCAAAGCTGGTAAGCTTGATTTGAAAAATCGTTGAGGGGGAGTACTGTCAAACTCCAGCCTATAGCCCTGAGAAATGAGATCTCTGACCTAGGCATCCTGGCAGGAAGTCTCCCAGATGCAGCTGAAGTGACGCAGTCAATCTCCCACCTCGAGATCCCCTTGGGGTGGGCGGGTACCATCATGCTGAGGCCTTAGTGGAAGCAGAATCGGTGGACTTTTCCTGAGAACTGGTGCTTGCAGGTTTTCTAGACTTACCTCTGGCACCTCTAGCTGCATTGGAGGCACCACTGGCCTTAGATCAAAATCTGTGAGACCGAAACGACTGGAAAGATGGCCTGGATAGGAGCGTCTCACCTGGCGGGGATCCAGATGGGAGAAACGTGGATTTCCCAGCCGTAACTTTGGAGATCCAATTTGACCCCAAAAAGCCATTCCCCAGAAGAGGGGAGGGATTCCACACTATGTTTGGATTCGGCATCCGCAATCCAATGATGCAACGCAAGGCCCTGCGCGCCGACACTGTCATGGCAGAAGTCCGAGCATTAATGTTCCCCATCTCCTTGAGCGAATCACAGAGGACATGGGTAGTGTCCTGAATATGCTTCAGGAGGGTTACCATAGTAACTAAGGGCATATTAACCGAGAGGCCCCCCTGAATTTGAGTGGCCCAAGAATGAATAGCATGGGTCATCCAGCAACCCACAATGACCGGTCTTTGTGATATACTGGCTGCTGTGTATATAGATTTTAGGGTAGTCTCTATCTTCCTATCCCCAGGATTCTTAAAGGTAAAGGAGCCTGGGGCGGGCAGCACCACACCTTTTTAGACAGGCGATAGACTGAGACATCCACCCCAGGGGGTTCCTCCCAAAATTTTCTACCTTCAGGAGCAAAAGGGAAAGTGTGCAAAAACTTTTGGGGCACTTGGAATTTTTTGTCTGGATTTTTCCAGGCCTGTTTGAATAAGTCATCTAACTCTGTAGAATCAGGGGAAGTGACATTAGGCTTGTTTTGTACAAAGAAAAACGACTGCTGTGACACAGCGTCCTCTAGAGGGAGCTTTAATACATCCCTTATAGCCAAAATGAGGCGTTCAATACCCTGAGCAGCATCGGGATCCCCACTAACGGGATCCAGGTCATCCCCATCATCCTGTATATATTCATCTGTATCAGATAGTATAGTAGGTAAACCACACTGAGGACCAGCATAAGAGAGGGGGGGGGGGGCTGTGCATCTGCCCTAGCAGCTAAATCTGCAACAGTTTGCTGCAGTAGCTGAGTTTTCTACACATTAGCATTGAGCTGGGATGACATATCAGACATCATAGTCTTAAGAGACCCTAACCAGTGGGGCTCTGGACCCTCTCCCCCAGCCCCTTCACTGATTTGAGAAGATTGACTGCATTGTTCACAGGAGTCATTAGATAAGGGAGAGAATCTAGTGTGACATACAATGCAAAGCTTGTGTTTACCCATATTTCACAGTAAACACAATAACATACACACAGACAGTTATATTGCAAGCCTGCCCTACTGTATGTGAGAGGAGACACAGAGAGAGAGGACACCAGCACACCCTGAGCTGCACAGCCCCAGTGAGGCTGTCAGCTCCCTATAATACAGTAAACACTAACAATTATTGTCCTAAATAGGATCAGGATAGTGTACACAAGGGGCTCTCCCCCTTTGCTACACCCTGTACCAGATATCCAGCGTGTCTGAGGATCAGGAAGTGCTGTCTGTGCTGCAGTAAGCAGAGGAAGGCGCCAAAATGTATCAGGTCCCGCTCTGCAGTAGCTCCGCCCCCTCCAATGGCACCGGAGTTACATACTTATATTATACTTGCAAAAGTCTCCTTTAAAGCTTAAAACATCACACAAGTGCTAGTCAAGCCCTTTTGTGCCAGCTCTACACAGAGATCTTAGCAGGACCTCCCCCAGGAGAGTCAGCCACACATTGCACTGGGGGACCCCCCCTAGCGGGGCCCCAGGTTTGTACTCACCACCGATATCACCTTCACGCAGCGTTAGGGGTGTGCGGCGTGCTGCGGCTGCGACAACCAAGGCGCAGCAGCCCCGCTGAACAACAACCCCTCAGGACTGTGGTCCTGCAGCGGGAAAGCGGCTCTGCACCTCATAAGGCTGATGACCGTCCCTGGTTCACTACGATATGCCGGCGGTCGGGCTCCCGGTGACCAGTATACTGGCGCCGGAAGCCCGACCGCCGGCTTACCGACAGTGTGGCGAGCGCAAATGAGCCCCTTGCGGGCGCGCTACGCGCGCCACACTATTTTATTCTCCCTCCAGGGGGGTCGTGGACCCCCACGAGGGAGAATATGTGTCGGTATGCCGGCTGTCGGGATCCCGGCGCTGGTATACTGTGCGCCGGGATCCCGTCAGTCGGCATACTGAAGACCACCCGACCGTCCCGTTCCCCCTAACTACCATGGTGCAGGTATGCTGTTACCCAGACAGCATACTGAAAATAATAAAAGGTTAAAAGAAACTGATGAAAACTCTCTGGATCTGCAGAGATGTGCATCCTCTCCTGAGGGCACTTTTTTCTAAACTGCCTGTGGTAGGGGGCATGGAGGGGAGGAGACAGCACACTCAGTTGAAGAAATATAAAGTACACTTCTATGGACCCCGTCTATACCCCATCATACTAGATTCCCCAATATGCCTTATGGATGCTAGAGAAATTATAATGCCCTCAAGTGTAACTATAATGTCCTCAAGTTTGGAACTCCCTGCCTGAGGTAGTTGTAATGGCGGACTCCGTCAACACCTTTAAGAATGGGGGCGGGATGTATTAACATACATCGCCGCACCTCGCCGGTTACCGCAGCGATGTTGATCGCGTATGTACTAACATATGCGATCAACATCGCGATGCGGTGACGGAGGCCCCCCGCGATACCTGTTAGGTGGTCTGCGGGGGGTCTCCGTCACCTCCATGGGGTCCCCACACTGCCTTGATGCCGGGTAGCAGCAGCAGGCTGCCCCCGGCGCCTCCTCCTCCCCCCTGCAGCCGGAAGGACGTCCGGCTGCGTTGCTAGGGGGAGGAGGAGATTACCTTCCGGATCAGGTAAACTGGGGGGGAAGGGGGTCGGCGTCTGCGGCGGTGTCGACGGGTTGCGGCGGTCGGCGAAAAGAAGCCCATAGGCTTCTATAGGGTATCGCCATCCAGAGATGGCGATACCCTGGACGCCGAAAACGCGGCGGTAGGGTGTTAGTAAATATGAAAATGCGGTAAAACCCCCGTTTTCGGGGGTTTTACCGCATTTTTGCTTTAGTACATCCCGCCCTGTGTGAGATAAATTCCTAATGGAAAAGGATATCCAGGGTTATGGTGCATAGTCACGCACTATAGATACTACAAAAAGAGGGTACAACGTAACGGCTGACATCAGCATCAGTCAAAACTTTAGACCAAATAAACCTGCTCAGGAGACCACAAATAGGTTGAACTCTATGGACAAATTGTCTTTTTTCAACCTCAGATACTATGTAACTATGTAAGTGTAACTAGATATACTGTAGATCGAATGGCAAAAGTTTGTAAGGACCCCTATGTACCACCCAAAGGTAGTAAATGTATACAACACATGTAACTGACAGAGAAGGTGGGCCCATCTCAGCTCTGGGCCCCATAGCAACTGCACTTTCTGCACCTATGGTAGCTATGCTCTTGGTTACCTCCATTCATCTAACATCATGCATCCCTCTTCACATTCAGCCTTGTTTTAACTAATGTGAGGGGAAATGTATCAAATGTTCTAAAGAGTGGTGGAGTTGAGAAGTGTAGCTGTTGCCTATAGCAACCATGGGCACAATCAGCTTATAGCTATTTGATAAATGCTAGCTAGAAGCTATGGGCAACTTTTCCACGGTTTAATACATTTCCCTCACAATCCCACAAGTGGATAGTTAACTGCCTCCCACAAGATCAGTGCACGCATTTCCTTATGTACTCCCTACTACATAAATTTTTGTAATGATATGATTGGCTAGTAGTTGTTTCATCTCCACCCATTTCATAACTAGTTACCTACTGTATAAGCAGAAGAGGACAACTGGATACAAAATGTTGCTCTGTCCCTATCCAAAAATATAGTGAAACTTGGGTTTAAATGAAGTTGGAGGTGAAGGACGTTTTTAGAGTTAACAGATATTGGCTCAAGTTCAGAACATGGAAACCCCCCTCCTTGGTTAACATAACTAAACTGCCTCAGAACACTATACACATGGACAGCTTATGAGAACAGTAAGTTGTGGCGAGCAAAGCGAGCCCGTGAGGGTACATATTTTAATGTTCTAAAGAAGTTTAATGATGTTCAGAAGCAGTTTAGTTATGGTAACCCAAGGGGTCCCATGTTCTGAACTTGAACCAGGAAACTATGGCCCAGATTTATCAAGCCTTGAAGAGTGATAAATAGCGTGGTGATAAAGTGCCCGCTAATCAGCTCCTATCTGTCATTTTTCAAACACAGCCTGTAACATGGAAGATAGGAGCTGATTGGCTGGTACTTTATCACTGTGCTATTTATCACTCTCCAAGGATTGATAAATGGGGGCCTATATTATATATCTGTTACTGCAATTTTATGTTTGAGACAAAAATTACATCAACATACTGTATCAACTGTCTCAGTATGGTAATATGATATAGCGTGGAATGCATCAAACATTGCATTCACATCCCGCCACTCATTGCATGCATATCAGCATTTAGTAACACCAGATGCATGAAGATTTTAGTAAAGGACAGCTCTCCCAATGGTAGCTGCCCTTTGCGGTGTGAGGACTTCTGGGTTTTAGACCCATGAGTCCATCTGCGCATGCATCGTCTTAAGCGCGCATCACGGGGGAACCTGGGAAGGATTCAATTGGCTCTACTATGTAACCCAGTCTAAAGATGGCATTACCATCGTGTCCAAGCTCCGGAATGTATCGCATTCCAGAGCTTGGTGCATATGTGAAAAATGGGAAAACCACAATATGAGGTTTGATGCATCCTGCCCATGGTCTTTTATTGGTACGTACCTTACCTTAACTTCAGGATAAGTAACTGCTTAAAATTGCTGATATAGAAGGCTCAGTAACATGTTGTGACAGTTAGCTGGACAGGAGTTATCCTGTAATGAAAAATTTTAAGAAATACCTCTGGCGCTACCACCTTCCGAAACAGGCGTTTCTAAGTAGATACAGTGTCACCTTCTTACAGACTCGAAGTTGTCCTAATAAAATGTCCAAATGTCCTTATTTTACTTGTGGATATTTCTCTTCTGTCTCCAGTTGCTTGTCAAAATTCGATGCAGGGTACATATAGGAATAAAAATATCAAAAAATAGTGCAATACTATTCACAGTAATATAAATTTATTTTCGTGATAATCACAATTAAAATAATTTCTCCATAAAATAAGATTTTAAGATTTCTTCATTATAGGATTCATTCGTACTTGTGGTTTTTTTTTACGGCCGAATGTGTTTGTTTCCGGCCGAAGATGTGTTTCTGCTGCGGGCTCCACTGGGCTCCACAAGGATAGACATAGGGGTGTAGAGTAGGATCTTGATCCGAGGCACCAACAGGCTCAAAAGCTTTGACTGTTCCCAGAATGCATAGCGCCACCTCCTCTATAACCCCGCCTCCCTGCACAGGAGCTCAGTTTTGTAGTTGGTGCCGCAGATAGCAGGCACATAACAGAGGGGCTGCTCTGGGCAGTCCGAAGAAGAATTTTTTTTGAGAAGAAAAGTGAAGACTTCAAGGGCTGCAGCAGTGTGTACATGTCTAGTGACATTCACTGCTGCAGATCCATCTCTTCCCAGCGGCGCTGTACACTCCTGAGCCCTGGTTGCCGGGTAACTACAGCAGGAGGCTCAGGTTTTCTTCTGAGTCAGGCACACACGACGGGGGCTCTCCGGGAACGCGTGGCCACGCTTCGGGAGGTGGTGAATGGGTCCCGCTCGCAGGACCCGTGCTTTATCGCGATCCGGCACGGTCGGTGGGAGGCGGGCCGCGTGCACTGGCGGTGGACACTGTGGCAGTACAGGCGATCCCACCAGATCACCAGGGCATGGGTGCAGGTCAGGTTTTCTCTTAAAACCTTTTTATGTGTAGACGCAGTACCTGGTGGTTTTGCCAGCAGAGGGGATAAGGCTTAGACCTGGAGCCCCTCCCCCAGCCCCAGGGCGCCATTTCCAGCAAATGTTCCCGCCCTGGAGCTACATATCTGTCTCTCCCTCACTCCCTGTCAGTGTTTGGGTGCCATTTCTCTCAGCAACACTGTTCCTGGGACTGCTTGGGCAAATCCTCCTTTGTAAAGCCGCCTGGTTGACAGCGCTGTGACTTTACATGACACTTAAGTATTCTACATGTCAATTAGACAGTGTTAGTTAAGAAAGAGTGCATTTAGTCAGGGTTCTCTGGTACAAGTACCCTGTGATATACATCAAGTTCTTACTGTGCAGTGTTATATCTATTGACTACATAGCTATATATATTTAAGCTGGTCCAGTGCAGTATTATTGTTAGTAATAACCTCTGCATTGTATAACTGTGACTATATGTGTGTGCATCAGCTTGCTGAGTGGTTTCCATTTCGTGTCTCTCACTCAACTTGCTATCCCTATATTCTATAACCTGAGGGGGCTTGGTGCATCAGGTTTTATAATTATATAGGATTTTCACAAGATATACTTTAATACATATTTTTCTCTGTGATTTTAGTCACCATATCTCTGCTGTATCCCTGCTTGTGCTGACTACACTGCGCAGGGGTTAGGGCAAGAGGTATTGTGCTGCTGACAATTGTACTATGTTACCTGATACTGCAAGTTATATCATGTCTGCTTCTGAAGGTAACGGTTCTGGGGCTGAACACACTGCCAGTGTTGCTGAAGCCACAGATCCCTATGAGGAGACCATAGCAGCTGTGGGCTCTGGTTCTGGCGACTGTGGCAACGGGGGTGTATAATGACCCACCGTGGGCTACTTTCTCCACACTTCTACATACGCTAGTTACTAAACTAACACCCCCTATGGGACCTCCTATGCCGGTGCAACCGTATGTGGTCTCTGCAGCTAACCTGCCGTGGGAGGATAATTTGTCTACTCAATTGAAGAAGTTGAACCAGTCCTTGACTACTAAAAAGTCTGACCCTCGCTCGCCTAAGACCAAGGGTCCTCTAAGCGAGCTCTTATCTCCTCACAATCCACTGCTGTCACTGACACCTCGTCTGATGAAGATGGCGCTTACACTGACCCCACAGATTCTGACATAGATACTGATGAGGGGGAGGATAGTTCACATGTGGATGTTCCTGATCTTTTGGAGGCTATTAAGTTGATTTTACAGATTACGGAAGATCCCGAGCCATCCGCCCCTCCTAAGAAACCAGATAGGTTCAAACGTCAGAAGGTGATTAAACAAGTTTTACCTCACTCTGACCACCTAGTGGATATACGTCAGGAACCCTGGGGAAACCCGGGAAAGAAGTTTGTGCCTCAAAAGAAGATGCTGGCTCGCTATCCCCTCATGCCAGAGCTGTCTAAATATTGGGAAACGCCTCCTCCAGTAGACTCACATGTGGCTAGGAAGGTGGTTTCCTCACTCTAACTGTCACTACCGTCACGTCTCTAAAAGAGCCTACGGATAAACGTGTGGAGGGTTGTCTGAAAGTGATTTACACCCTCACGGGTGCTGCACAAAGGCCCACTATTGCAGCAACATGGGCTGCCGAGGCTATTGAAGCATGGGCCCTAGAGTTAGAAGCTGAAATCTCTTCTGACAATATATGACAATGCTTGTCATATATTGTCACAGCTTCTCACTATATTAAAGAGGCGGCTTCTGAGGCCTCTACTACATCAGTCCTGGCTCGCCGGATATTGTGGCTGAGATTCTGGTCTGTGGATCTGGATTCTAGAAAAACCCTGGAGATACTCCCTTTCAAGGGAGATATTCTGTTTGGGGAGGACTTAAATAAGATAGTGGCTGACTTGGCTACTGCCAAAACTGCCTGTCTGCCAAGTACCGCTCCTTCTGTGTCGAAGGCTACAGGTACGTCCTTTCGCCCCTTTCGTACTTCAGGTAAAGCAAAATGTCAGGCGTACAACAAGCAGGCCCGCACTTCCAAACCTGGTAAGCCGAAGCCCAAGAGAGCCTGGGCTGCCCGTCAGCCAGCTTCCAAGACCAAAAGCCTGCCGCATGACGGGGCGGGCCACCGCCTGGGGGATCCCAGGGTGGTGGGCTGGCATCTAGGATATACCCAGGAATGGTTGAAGACCACTTCAGATGACTGGGTACGGGAAGTCGTCACTCGAGGTTACGCCATAGCCTTCAAAAACCGACTCCCTCATCGATTTTGCCAGACAGACATCCCGTTGGACCAGACAAAGGCAAACACTCTACATTCGGTGGTACAGACCCTCCTGGATACAGGAGTCGTAGTACAGGTTCCTCTTGCTCAGAGGGGCCGGGGGTACTATTCTCCGCTGTTTCTGGTCCTGAAACCGAAGGGGTTCTCCCGGCCCATTCTCAACCTCAAGGCATTGAACAGGTTTGTGAAAGTTTCCAAGTTCCGTATGGAAACCCTTCACTCTATAGTCCTGGCCTTGGAACCTGGGGACTACATGGTCTCCCTGGACATACAGGATGCTTACCTGCATATTCCTATAGCAGTGTCACATCAGTAATACCTGAGGTTTGCGATTGGCAACCTCCATTACCAGTTTCGGGCGTTACCTTTTGGTTTAACTACGGCTCCGCGAGTCTTCATCAAAGTTATGGCGGTGATGACGGTGGTACTCCGCTGTCAAGGGGTCAGGATACTGCCGTATCTAGACAACTTGTTAATCCTGGCAAATTCCCCAGAACTTCTCCTACGTCATCTGGATATGACTGTCCAGTTTCTACAAGCCCACGGGTGGCTCATGAACTGGAAGAAATCCTCCCTGGTCCCTGCTCAGAGCATGGTGCACCTGGGAGCGCTATTGGACACTCACAACCAGCGGTTGTTCTTGTCTCAGGAGAAAGTCCTGAAGCTTCAGGATAGGATTCGTTGCTTCCTTTCTTGTCCGCAAGTGTCGATACATTCGGCGATGCAGGTGCTGGGCCTCATGGTATCAGCATTCGACATGGTGGAGTATGCTCAATTCCATTCTCGCCCCCTCTGGAGGCTGATTCTAGCCAAGTGGGACAGCCTGCCTCACCGGATCTGGTCTCACATGATATCATTGACTCCGGAGGTCCGTCTGTTGCTGCACTGGTGGCTCCAGGACCAACGATTGTGCAGGGGCCGTCCCTTCTGGATATCTGACTGGGTCCTATTGACGACAGATGCCAGTCTAAGAGGTTGGGGAGCGGTGTTAGAGCAACACTCCCTTCAGGGTCGGTGGACCAAGGAGAAATCTCTCCTCTCAATCAACATTCTGGAATTGCGGGCGGTCTTCAATGCGTTGAACCTGGCCCAGCATTTAATTCAGAAACGTCCTGTTCAAGTACAGTCGGACAACGCCACCACAGTGGCTTACATAAACCGTCAAGGCGGGACTCGAAGCCATTTGGCAATGAAGGAAGTCTCACGGATTCTACATTGGGCGGAACGCCATCTACCGGCCATATCGACAATATTCATTCCGGGAGTCCTGAATTGGGAAGCGGACTTTCTCAGTCATCGGGACGTACCCGTCGGAGAGTGGGGCCTCCATCCAGAAGTGTTTCAACTCCTAGTGGAAAAGTGGGGCCTTCCAGACGTAGATCTGATGGTGTCTTGACACAATCACAAGGTTCCGGTCTTCGGAGCAAGGACAAGGGATCCTCAAGCAGCATTCGTGGATGCGCTGGTGGTGCCATGGAGGTTTCGGCTGCCGTACGTGTTCCCTCCAGTGTCACTCCTACCCAGGGTAATTCGGACGTTCAAGCAAGAAAGAGGAATTCTGCTTCTTATAGCTCCGGCATGGCCCAGACAGCACTGGTTCTCAGAACTGCGGGCCTATCGTCAGAGCGTCAAATTCTACTTCCACAATGCCCAGACCTCCTCGTTCAGGGCCCCTGTGTCTACCAGGACCTAGCCCGGCTGTCTTTGACGGCGTGGCTCTTGAAGCTTCCGTCTTGAGGGCTAAAGGGTTTTCTGAGGCAGTCATTCAAACTATGTTGCGGACCCGGAAACCGGCTACTGCTCGGATTTACTATAGGGTCTGGCATTCTTACTTTGTTTGGTGCGCATCTAACAATTATGACGCTTCCAAGTTTAGTACAGCCAAGTTGTTGGCCTTTCTGTTACGATTCACCTGCCTCTAATGTTTGGCAGGTGAATTACAAGGAGAGAATTACTACTGGAGGTGCAGGCATATGCAGTGTGACATAGAAATGGTTAACCAGACTTGACTGGGGAATACTGTAATAACTTGAGCATGTTGTTGCAGAATTAAAGATTAGCAGACTATGGACTCTCCCTTTAATACTGGAATGTGCAGCACCACACTTTACACTGATTATGGACAGCAGGTGAGTAATATAACAGCTAAGAGCCAGGACTTGAATACAGGACTAGAATGTATCACAATCACTGTTGCAGGTAATAAATGTCCACAGAAGTGCAGGAATACTAAGTATTTTATTATAGCAGTGGTATAATGAGGTATGGCAGAGGAATCACAGTAACAATCCAGGGTACAATATGAGCAAAGAGTAAATGGTTTTTCAGACTGAGAATTGCAGCAGAGTAATGAGACAGTTGAATAAGGAACCAGAGTAATATAATCCACGGAACTAAGATTGCAGGATTTGTATAATAAAGCATAACAGCATGCAGGCATAGAGGAAGTCCATAGTAACATGTAACACAAGTAATGAATACTAGAGAATCCACAGAGCACAGTGAAAGTCCATAATACTTAACTAAATAGTCCTGGCATGAACATGAACTGGCAAGATGGTTGTGGCAGGATAACATGAACTGGCAAACCAGGCTTCTCGGCATGAACAGGAGCTAGGACGAAGACACCAGGCAATGCAGGTAGTTCAGGCAGGAAAGTAGTATGCGTCGGAGAACTCAGCTAGCTGGCCTTTAACAGTACTAACCAATGAACAAGGCCAGGCTGGGAGTGTTAACTCTAATTACAAACCCTGTGCACCTGCTGAGCTGCATGTACACAGAGCCAAAGGAACAGAACACATATGGATCAGCTGACACCAGATACATACTGAACAGAATCCTAACATTACCCCCCCCCCCCCTTCAGGGTGGACTCCGGACACCCGAACAGGACTAAGGGAAACAAGAAGTCTTAGAGATAAATCATAAATTCAAGATCTCAGACGATGCTTCTTCTTACGGGACCGTTTTGGTTTTACCACTGGAAGCATAAAGACATTGTCATAGCTTACAGGTGACTCCAGTAACAGAGTTTCTTCAGCTACTGAGTCATAATCCGAATTGGAGTCAACGTCACAAGGCAAAACCACAGCTTTCTTAGCAGGAGATAAAAACTTGACAGACTGAGCAGATGATGAGTTCAAATGACAGGAATTTTCAGAAGACCAATTGTATGGGGAGGAGAATGACATACAGCCAGAAATTATGTACTTGGTTTGTTGTTTTGGAGAAGATTTTGGAAGCCTGCAGTCTTTGTGAGATGAAGAGTCATTCGTGTGCTGGTTCCTCAAAGGTGATCCGACTTCAGAAATAGAAGGTTCTTTCGTGGACAAGGCAGGACTCCCAGAACATTCAGAAAAATCTATTTCAGGACCACTAAATCTTTTAGTAACAGCATTACAGAAGGCTTTCAAGTCTTGAAGAACAGGATCGTTGGAAGAGATGAGTGGTTTAAGCCATTCCAGAGCCTCCCCCTTGAAGGCCATGCCCAAGAATAGAATTACCTCAGCATCAGAGGAAAGGCATGGACCCAATTCCCGAACTTGAAGTAACAGATCTCAAAATTGCTCCAACCTCCCATTAAAGATAATAGGGTCTGGGTCTTGGTCAGGATCAAAAGTGGCTTTCCCTTAAGGTGGTGTTTCTACTGGCTATTGCTTCAGCTAGAAGAGTGTCGGATTTGGGTGCCTTGTCCTGTAGTTCACATATCTGATATTTCACCGTGACCAGGCGGTTCTTAGAACTCATCCCGGTTATTTGCCTAAGGTGGTTTCTTCGTTCCACCTTAATCAGGAGATGTGGTACCGGCCTTTGTCTCTCCTGATCTGTCTCCCAAAGAGCGGTTTTTGGATGTGGTACGGGCTCTCCGTATCTATGTGAAGAGAACTGCTTCTGTTAGGAAATCTGGTTCTCTCTTTATTCTGTTTGGGTTTCACAAACGGGGCTGGCCTGCTCACAAGCAGACTTTGGCCAGATGGATTAGAATGGTGATTGCACATGCTTATGTGAGGGCTGGTCTGTCAGCTCCTGCTCACATTACGGCCCATTCTACTCGGTCTGTGGGACCTTCTTGGACAGCCCGCCGTGGTGCGAACCTTGAACAATTGTGCAAGGCGGCTACGTGGTCCTCAGTGAACATGTTCATAAGGTTCTATGCCTTCGATACTGCCGCTTCCCAGGATGCTTCCTTTGGATGCTGGGTTCTTTTGCCCGCTACAGTGCGTCCCCTCCCATAAGGAACTGCTTTAGGACATCCCCTATGTCTATCCTGGTGGAGCCCAGTGTACCCCGCAGCAGAAAATGAGTTTTATGGTAAGAACTTACCTTTGTTAAAACTCTTTATGCGAGGTACACTGGGCTCCACAAGGCGCCCACCCTGACGCACTTAGCTTCTTTGGGTTGGTATGGTATTAGCCGCTGACACTTCTCTTGTCGTGAGAGTGTGGTGTATGTGGCTACTAACCGTTGTCGTCTCTTTTCCTGCTACTGCATTGGGCTGGTTAACTAAAAACTGAACTCCTGTGCAGGTAGGCGGGGTTATAGATGAGGCGGCGCTATGCATTCTGGGAACAGTCAAAGCTTTTGAGCCTGTTGGTGCCTCGGATCAGTGGCGTAACTACTGCCCCCACAGCCCTCGCGGTGGCTTGGGGGCGAGGGGCTGCGAGGGCGCCGCCACTGATTTAGAGCAGATTGACATGCGGACGAGCGTCCGCATGTCAATCTGTTGTCACTAACCCTCCCTGCTGTAAGGAGGGACACGGAGGGCACAGCGCGCGCCTCTCCCGTGTCCCTCCTGCATCTCCGTCGGGTCTAATAAAGGAAGTGCCGTTCGTGAGCTCTGATTGGCTCACGAACCGGCACTTCCTTTATTAGACCCGACGGAGATGCAGGAGGGACACGGGAGAGGCGCGCGCTGTGCCCTCCTTGTCCCTCCTTCACAGCACGCGGGGGGGGGGGCACTGAGGGGACATATATGGCACTGGGGGGGGCACTGAGGGGGCATATATGGCACTGGGGGGCACTGAGGGGGCATATATGGCACTGGGGGGGCAATGAGGGGGCATATATGGCACTGGGGGGGCACTGAGGGGACATATATGGCCCTGAGGGGGGCACATATGGCACTGAGGGGGGCATATATGGCACTGAGGGGGGCATATATGGCACTGGGGGGGGCACTGAGGGGGCATATATGGCACTGGGGGGGCACTGAGGGGGCATATATGGCACTGTATGTGTACCTGGCACATGGAGGGGGGGCTATATTTGGCACTGGGGGCACATGAGCACCTGGCACTGTGGGGGAATATCTGGCACTGGGGGCATATGTGGCACTGGGGGGGGGCTATATTTGGCACTGGGGGCATGTGAGTACCTGGCACCGTGGGGGAATATCTGGCACTTGGGACATATGTGGCACTGGGAGCACAGCCCTAGCAACAAGCACTACCCCCTAGCAACGAGCATGACATCCAGTGCATGAAACCCCTGGCAACGAGCATGACACCCAGTGCATGAAACACCTGGCAACGAGCATGACACCCTGAGCATGAAAACCCCTGGCACCGTGCATGGAACCAAGAGCATAAAACCCCTGGCAACGAGCAGGTAATTTAAAAGTAATTATAAGCCTTACTGTAGGACTTAATGTGTAATGGGCATTACGGTGTGTGGCATAATGTGTCACAGGCATTACGGTGTGTGTCATACTATATCACGGGCATTGTGGTATGTGGTATAATGTCTCAGGGGCATTGCAGTGTGCCATAATGTAAAAGGGCATTGCGGTATGTGTCACAGGCATTACGGTGTATGGTATACTATATCACGGGCATTGTGATATGTGGTATAATGTCTCAGGGTCATTGCAGTGTGTGGCATAATGTATCACGGACATTGCGGTGTGTGTCATAAAGTGTCAGGCATTACGGTGTGTTGTATACTATATCACGGGAATTGTGGTATAATAATAATAATTAATAATAATAATAATTTTATTTATATAGCGCTCTTTCTCCAATAGGACTCAAGGCGCTTAACAGATACATAGCATAATATAGTACAGAAAATAATGAAGTACATTTTCATAAAATACAGAGGCATGAAGATACTAAAAGGGACACTATGGAAATGCTTTAGTAAACAGAAAAGTCTTGAGTCTACTTTTGAAGGATTCTATAGTTGGGGCCTCTCGCACTGTGCGGGGAAGTGAGTTCCATAGAGTCGGAGCCGCATGACTAAAAGCTCTACCCCCAGATGAATTACGGTAGATTCTAGGTACTGCTAAAAGTCCTTCATCTACAGATCGCAGTAATCGAGTGGGGCAGTATGGGGTCAGAAGCTGTTTCAGGTACCTTGGGCCTTGGTCATGTAATGCTTTGAAACTCAGTAAGCCAATCTTGAAGATGATTCGCCATCTTACAGGCAGCCAGTGAAGTGAGTAGAGGATGGGTGTTATGTGGCTAGAACGGGGCTGGTTGGTTAATAGCCTGGCAGCTGTGTTTTGCACCAGCTGTAAGCGTTGCAATTCTTTTACTGGTAGACCAAGGTAGAGGGCATTACAGTAGTCTAAACGAGATGATACAAATGCATGTATGACTTTTGGCATGTCATCTGAGGGAATTAAGTGCTTGATTCTGGCTATGTTCCTCAGGTGAAAGAATGAGGATTTGATTGTGGCTGATATCTGATGTTTAAGTGTCAAGCCACCATCCAGGACAACACCAAGATTCCGCACACGATCACTGGTCTGTAATTCTGAATCCCCCAGTGTAAGTCCAGTTGGTTGGCTATGCTGCAGTCTTGTCCTTTGATGTTGCGGTCGTATCAAAAGGACCTCTGTTTTATCCGGGTTCAGTCGCAGCCAACTGGCGCTCATCCACTCCTGTAGTTCTGCTAGACAGCCATTTAGGGTTGCTATTGGGTTATCAGTGCCCGGAGCAAAGGACAAGTACAGTTGTGTATCATCTGCATAGCAGTGGTAGACCAGGCCATGGCGCCTGATTATTTCGCCCAATGGGAGCATGTATACTGCAAAAAGCATGGGGGATAGTATAGAACCTTGTGGGACACCACATGGCAATCGCACTGGTGGTGATGAGTATAATCCAGATGATACTCTCTGTGACCTGCCTGTGAGAAATGATTTGAACCAGCTTAGGACTGTGCCATCCAGACCACAGAAATGTATCAGTCGCTCAATCAGAAGCCCATGGTCCACGGTATCAAATGCTGCCGAGAGATCCAGAAGGATTAATATTGAACAGTCACCTCTGTCTTTTGCCATCAGAAGATCATTTAACACACACACCAGGGCTGTTTCAGTGCTATGTCTTCTCCTGAATCCTGATTGAAATGGATCATAAATATCATGGGTTGTCAGGCGGGTTTCCAGTTGATTTGCAACGACTTTCTCAATAACCTTTCCTAGGAAAGGAAGGTTCGATACCGGTCTGTAGTTGGTCATGCAGTCGGGATCTAAATTAGGTTTTTTAAGAAGCGGTCTAACAATTGCTTCCTTTAGGGGTCCAGGAAAAATGCCTGTCTGCAAAGAGCATTGAACAATTTTTGTAAAGACAGGACCAATTATATCCATACAACCTATTAGAAGCTTGGTTGAGGCTGGGTCCAGATCACAGGTGGTGGGACGCAAAATTCGAGCAATTTCAGCAGTGTCCTTTACATCCACTGGGTCAAAGCTGGTCCATGAAGGCAGGTAGCTTATATTGGCAGGCTTTGTAGTTTGGCACTCCTTTGATGGCACTGTGGAGATTCCAGCCCGGATGGTGGATATTTTATCTGCAAAGAAGTTTGCAAACTCGTTGCATCTTGCCTGGGAGAGGGTCTCATCAGTCTGCAGGCATGCTGGCTTGCAAAGCATCTCCACTGTGCGGAAAAGCTGAGCTGGCCTATTGTTTGCTGCTGTGATCTCATTTGACAGGAACTGTGCCTTCTTACGAGTGATTGTCGATTGATATTCTTCGTTATGCTTTATTAGTTTTATTTTATTTTGTATGTGGTATAATGTCTCAGGGTCATTGCAGTGTGGCATAATGTATAACGGGCATTGCAGTATGTGTCAGGCATTACTGTGTGTTGTATACTATATCACAGGCATTGTGGTATGTAGTATAATGTCTCAGGGTCATTGCAGTGTGTGTCATAATTAGAGATGAGCGCCTGAAATTTTTCGGGTTTTGTGTTTTGGTTTTGGGTTCGGTTCCGCGGCCGTGTTTTGGGTTCGAACGCGTTTTGGCAAAACCTCACCGAATTTTTTTTGTCGGATTCGGGTGTGTTTTGGATTCGGGTGTTTTTTTCAAAAAACACTAAAAAACAGCTTAAATCATAGAATTTGGGGGTCATTTTGATCCCAAAGTATTATTAACCTCAAAAACCATAATTTACACTCATTTTCAGTCTATTCTGAATACCTCACACCTCACAATATTATTTTTAGTCCTAAAATTTGCACCGAGGTCGCTGTGTGAGTAAGATAAGCGACCCTAGTGGCCGACACAAACACCGGGCCCATCTAGGAGTGGCACTGCAGTGTCACGCAGGATGTCCCTTCCAAAAAACCCTCCCCAAACAGCACATGACGCAAAGAAAAAAAGAGGCGCAATGAGGTAGCTGTGTGAGTAAGATTAGCGACCCTAGTGGCCGACACAAACACCGGGCCCATCTAGGAGTGGCACTGCAGTGTCACGCAGGATGGCCCTTCCAAAAAACCCTCCCCAAACAGCACATGACGCAAAGAAAAAAAGAGGCGCAATGAGGTAGCTGTGTGAGTAAGATTAGCGACCCTAGTGGCCGACACAAACACCGGGCCCATCTAGGAGTGGCACTGCAGTGTCACGCAGGATGTCCCTTCCAAGAAACCCTCCCCAATCAGCACATGATGCAAAGAAAAAGAAAAGAAAAAAGAGGTGCAAGATGGAATTGTCCTTGGGCCCTCCCACCCACCCTTATGTTGTATAAACAAAACAGGACATGCACACTTTAACCAACCCATCATTTCAGTGACAGGGTCTGCCACACGACTGTGACTGATATGACGGGTTGGTTTGGACCCCCCCCAAAAAAGAAGCAATTAATCTCTCCTTGCACAAACTGGCTCTACAGAGGCAAGATGTCCACCTCATCATCACCCTCCGATATATCACCGTGTACATCCCCCTCCTCACAGATTATCAATTCGTCCCCACTGGAATCCACCATCTCAGCTCCCTGTGTACTTTGTGGAGGCAATTGCTGCTGGTCAATGTCTCCGCGGAGGAATTGATTATAATTCATTTTAATGAACATCATCTTCTCCACATTTTCTGGATGTAACCTCGTACGCCGATTGCTGACAAGGTGAGCGGCGGCACTAAACACTCTTTCGGAGTACACACTTGTGGGAGGGCAACTTAGGTAGAATAAAGCCAGTTTGTGCAAGGGCCTCCAAATTGCCTCTTTTTCCTGCCAGTATAAGTACGGACTGTGTGACGTGCCTACTTGGATGCGGTCACTCATATAATCCTCCACCATTCTATCAATGTTGAGAGAATCATATGCAGTGACAGTAGACGACATGTCCGTAATCGTTGTCAGGTCCTTCAGTCCGGACCAGATGTCAGCATCAGCAGTCGCTCCAGACTGCCCTGCATCACCGCCAGCGGGTGGGCTCGGAATTCTGAGCCTTTTCCTCGCACCCCCAGTTGCGGGAGAATGTGAAGGAGGAGATGTTGACAGGTCGCGTTCCGCTTGACTTGACAATTTTGTCACCAGCAGGTCTTTCAACCCCAGCAGACTTGTGTCTGCCGGAAAGAGAGATCCAAGGTAGGCTTTAAATCTAGGATCGAGCACGGTGGCCAAAATGTAGTGCTCTGATTTCAACAGATTGACCACCCGTGAATCCTTGTTAAGCGAATTAAGGGCTCCATCCACAAGTCCCACATGCCTAGCGGAATCGCTCCGTGTTAGCTCCTCCTTCAATGTCTCCAGCTTCTTCTGCAAAAGCCTGATGAGGGGAATGACCTGACTCAGGCTGGCAGTGTCTGAACTGACTTCACGTGTGGCAAGTTCAAAGGGCATCAGAACCTTGCACAACGTTGAAATCATTCTCCACTGCGCTTGAGACAGGTGCATTCCACCTACTATATCGTGCTCAATTGTATAGGCTTGAATGGCCTTTTGCTGCTCCTCCAACCTCTGAAGCATATAGAGGGTTGAATTCCACCTCGTTACCACTTCTTGCTTCAGATAATGGCAGGGCAGGTTCAGTAGTTTTTGGTGGTGCTCCAGTCTTCTGTACGTGGTGCCTGTACGCCGAAAGTGTCCCGCAATTCTTCTGGCCACCGACAGCATCTCTTGCACGCCCCTGTCGTTTTTTAAAAAATTCTGCACCACCAAATTCAAGGTATGTGCAAAACATGGGACGTGCTGGAATTTGCCCATATTTAATGCACACACAATATTGCTGGCGTTGTCCGATGCCACAAATCCACAGGAGAGTCCAATTGGGGTAAGCCATTCCGCGATGATCTTCCTCAGTTGCCGTAAGAGGTTTTCAGCTGTGTGCGTATTCTGGAAAGCGGTGATACAAAGCGTAGCCTGCCTAGGAAAGAGTTGGCGTTTGCGAGATGCTGCTACTGGTGCCGCCGCTGCTGTTCTTGCGGCGGGAGTCCATACATCTACCCAGTGGGCTGTCACAGTCATATAGTCCTGACCCTGCCCTGCTCCACTTGTCCACATGTCCGTGGTTAAGTGGACATTGGGTACAACTGCATTTTTTAGGACACTGGTGAGTCTTTTTCTGACGTCCGTGTACATTCTCGGTATCGCCTGCCTAGAGAAGTGGAACCTAGATGGTATTTGGTAACGGGGGCACACTGCCTCAATAAATTGTCTAGTTCCCTGTGAACTAACGGCGGATACCGGACGCACGTCTAACACCAACATAGTTGTCAAGGCCTCAGTTATCCGCTTTGCAGCAGAATGACTGCTGTGATATTTCATCTTCCTCGCAAAGGACTGTTGGACAGTCAATTGCTTACTGGAAGTAGTACAAGTGGGCTTACGACTTCCCCTCTGGGATGACCATCGACTCCCAGCAGCAACAACAGCAGCGCCAGCAGCAGTAGGCGTTACACGCAAGGATGCATCGGAGGAATCCCAGGCAGGAGAGGAATCGTCAGAATTGCCAGTGACATGGCCTGCAGGACTATTGGCATTCCTGGGGAAGGAGGAAATTGACACTGAGGGAGTTGGTGGGGTGGTTTGCGTGAGCTTGGTTACAAGAGGAAGGGATTTACTGGTCAGTGGACTGCTTCCGCTGTCGCCCAAAGTTTTTGAACTTGTCACTGACTTATTATGAATGCGCTGCAGGTGACGTATAAGGGAGGATGTTCCGAGGTGGTTAACGTCCTTACCCCTACTTATTACAGCTTGACAAAGGCAACACACGGCTTGACACCTGTTGTCCGCTTTTCTGTTGAAATACCTCCACACTGAAGAGCTGATTTTTTTGGTATTTTCACCAGGCATGTCAACGGCCATATTCCTCCCACGGACAACAGGTGTCTCCCCGGGTGCCTGACTTAAACAAACCACCTCACCATCAGAATCCTCCTGGTCAATTTCCTCCCCAGCGCCAGCAACACCCATATCCTCCTCATCCTGGTGTACTTCAACATCTTCATCTTCAATCTGACTATCAGGAACTGGACTGCGGGTGCTCCTTCCAGCACTTGCAGGGGGCGTGCAAATGGTGGAAGGCGCATGCTCTTCACGTCCAGTGTTGGGAAGGTCAGGCATCGCAACCGACACAATTGGACTCTCCTTGTGGATTTGGGATTTCGAAGAACGCACAGTTCTTTGCGGTGCTTTTGCCAGCTTGAGTCTTTTCAGTTTTCTAGCGAGAGGTTGAGTGCTTCCATCCTCATGTGAAACTGAACCACTAGCCATGAACATAGGCCAGGGCCTCAGCCGTTCCTTGCCACTCCGTGTGGTAAATGGCATATTGGCAAGTTTACGCTTCTCCTCCGACAATTTTATTTTAGGTTTTGGAGTCCTTTTTTTACTGATATTTGGTGTTTTGGATTTGACATGCTCTGTACTATGACATTGGGCATCGGCCTTGGCAGACGACGTTGCTGGCATTTCATCGTCTCGGCCATGACTAGTGGCAGCAGCTTCAGCACGAGGTGGAAGTGGATCTTGATCTTTCCCTAATTTTGGAACCTCAACATTTTTGTTCTCCATATTTTAATAGGCACAACTAAAAGGCACCTCAGGTAAACAATGGAGATGGATACTAGTATACAATTATGGACTGCCTGCCGAGTGCAGACACAGAGGTAGCCACAGCCGTGAACTACCGTACTGTACTGTGTCTGCTGCTAATATAGACTGGTTGATAAAGAGATGTCTATGTAACTATGTATGTATAAAGAAGAAAGAAAAAAAAACCACGGTTAGGTGGTATACAATTATGGACGGACTGCCTGCCGAGTGCAGACACAGAGGTAGCCACAGCCGTGAACTACCGTACTGTACTGTGTCTGCTGCTAATATAGACTGGTTGATAAAGAGATGTCTATGTAACTATGTATGTATAAAGAAGAAAGAAAAAAAAACCACGGTTAGGTGGTATACAATTATGGACGGACTGCCTGCCGAGTGCAGACACAGAGGTAGCCACAGCCGTGAACTACCGTACTGTACTGTGTCTGCTGCTAATATAGACTGGTTGATAAAGAGATGTCTATGTAACTATGTATGTATAAAGAAGAAAGAAAAAAAAACCACGGTTAGGTGGTATACAATTATGGACGGACTGCCTGCCGAGTGCAGACACAGAGGTAGCCACAGCCGTGAACTACCGTACTGTACTGTGTCTGCTGCTAATATAGACTGGTTGATAAAGAGATGTCTATGTAACTATGTATGTATAAAGAAGAAAGAAAAAAAAACCACGGTTAGGTGGTATACAATTATGGACGGACTGCCTGCCGAGTGCAGACACAGAGGTAGCCACAGCCGTGAACTACCGTACTGTACTGTGTCTGCTGCTAATATAGACTGGTTGATAAAGAGATGTCTATGTAACTATGTATGTATAAAGAAGAAAGAAAAAAAACCACGGTTAGGTGGTATACAATTATGGACGGACTGCCTGCCGAGTGCAGACACAGAGGTAGCCACAGCCGTGAACTACCGTACTGTACTGTGTCTGCTGCTAATATAGACTGGTTGATAAAGAGATGTCGTAGTAGTATGTATGTATAAAGAAGAAAAAAAAACCACGGTTAGGTGGTATACAATTATGGACGGACTGCCTGCCGAGTGCAGACACAGAGGTAGCCACAGCCGTGAACTACCGTACTGTGTCTGCTGCGACTGGATGATAAATGATATAAAAAATATATATATATCACTACTGCAGCCGGACAGGTATATATTATATATTATATAATGACGGACCTGCTGGACACTGTCTGTCAGCAGAATGAGTTTTATTTTTATAGAATAAAAAAAACAACAACACACAAGTGAAGTCACACGACGAGTGTTTAACTTTTTCAGGCAATCACAATATAAGTATACTACTAACTATACTGGTGGTCAGTGTGGTCAGGTCACTGGTCAGTCACACTGGCAGTGGCACTCCTGCAGCAAAAGTGTGCACTGTTTAATTTTAATATAATATTATGTACTCCTGGCTCCTGCTATAACCTATAACTGGCACTGCAGTGCTCCCCAGTCTCCCCCACAATTATAAGCTGTGTGAGCTGAGCAGTCAGACAGATATATAATATATATAGATGATGCAGCACACTGGGCTGAGCCTGAGCAGTGCACACAGATATGGTATGTGACTGAGTCACTGTGTGTATCGCTTTTTTCAGGCAGAGAACGGATATATTAAATAAACTGCACTGTCTGGTGGTCACTCACTAGTAAACTCTCTGCACTCTCTACACTTCTACAGTACTCCTCCTAGTCCTAAGCTCCAGTAAATCTCTCTCTCTTATAATCTAAATGGAGAGGACGCCAGCCACGTCCTCTCCCTATCAATCTCAATGCACGTGTGAAAATGGCGGCGACGCGCGGCTCCTTATATAGAATCCGAGTCTCGCGAGAATCCGACAGCGTCATGATGACGTTCGGGCGCGCTCGGGTTAACCGAGCAAGGCGGGAGGATCCGAGTCTGCTCGGACCCGTGAAAAAAACCATGAAGTTCGGGCGGGTTCGGATTCAGAGAAACCGAACCCGCTCATCTCTAGTCATAATGTGTCACAGGCATTGTATGTGCTATAATCTATCTGGGGCATTGCAGTGTGTAGCATAATGTATAACGGGCATTGCGATTCCTGTCGTCATGTGTCACAGGCATTACGGTGTGTGGCATAATGTGTCACAGGCATTACGGTGTGTGGCACAATGTGTCACAGACATTGTATGTGCTCTAATGTATCAGGGGCATTGCAGTGTGTAGCATAATGTATAACGGGCATTGCGATTCCTGTCGTCATGTGTCACAGGCATTACGTTGTGTGGCATAATGTGTCACAGGCATTACGGTGTGTGGCATAATGTGTCGGGGGCATTATGGTGTGTGCATATTGTGTCATGTGCATTATTGTGTGTGGAATAATGTCTAAGGGCCATTGCAGTATGTGGCATAATGTATACTGGGCATTACTATAAGGAGGAAAAATGACAAATAATGTAAGGGGCATGAATCAGGTTTATTTTTCTTTCCTGTGGTGGCTAACGTTTGGGCGTGCAGGTTGCAAAACTGGGGTATAAGGAAGTCTTTTCCTGCAATGCCACACCCCGTTATGCAAAGCCACGCCCATCCCAACGAAGCCACGCCCCCTTTTTGCGGGCGCGCATGTTTGTCCCTTTCATAGTGCCAATTATGGGGGATGGGGGGGGGGGGGGGCGACGGTTTTTTTTGGCTTGGGGGAGAAAAACTTCTAGTTACGCCACTGCCTCGGATCAAGATCCTACTCTACACCCCTATGTCTATCCTTGTGGAGCCCAGTGTACCTCGCAGAAAGAGTTTTAACAAAGGTAAGTTCTTACCATATATCTCGCTATTGTGACGCATCATTCGTGTTTTTCCTGTGCTGCAGTGTTTTCTGGATTTTGCAGCCGGATTTTTACTTTTACATTTGTTTTTGAAGGTGAATCGTGATTGGTTATGTGGATTACGTGGGAGTGTCGAAGCGCACCCATATAAAAACACCCCAAAACCGGACGAACCTCGTGGGTTTAGTTAGTGGAGAGGAGAGAGGTGAGTGTTTTGGATTTTTGGTTTGTGATTTCTGAGTGCTGAGCTGTGAAAGTTGTCTTGTCATTATTGTTGTCTTGTCTACTTATTAGTGTGTCATATTTTCTGTCCTAGTTTTTTATTTAAGACTTTTGTCAGTGTGTGTATGCTGTGTAGAGGTAGAGGAGGAGTGTGTTTTGTCTCTATTTTTAAGTGTTTTTTGTTGTCTGTCTTAAACATGTCTGAGTCTGAGGTGAGCGAGGTTGGGGAGGTGGCGGAGGTTGGTGATGTTGAGGAGGTTAGTGAGGTGGCGGAGGGTAGTGAGGGGGGTGAGGTGGAGGAGATGGCAGAGGAAGCTCCTGAGTCCTCTAGTGATACTGATGAGGCTCCGTAGCCACGTACCAGGACCAAGTCAGGGCGAAATTTGAAGTTCACGTTTGCCGAGAATGTTGCCCTGGTGAGGGTGATAATGAAATATCATCGCCAGCTCTTTGGTCTGGAGTCTGCTAAGGTGTCTTCACAGAAAAAAGCAGTGATGTGGCAGAAGGTTGTTGACCTGCAGAAAGCGCTTTTACGACATCAAACGTCGTGTGAAAGCAAAAATGGCGAAGGTAGCCAAGTCGTCCCGCCAAACAGGAGGGGGGCGTCCATTTATCGTCACGTATCTGGAATACAAAGAGCCACTGCAGAACCTCATCCCTCCGGAGGTAGTGAGGGCGACGTATGTACGGGACTCTGATCGGCTCAGGGTGTCTGGTAAGTTGTGTTTCTGGTTGTCTGAGTTATTTAGGAGTTATTTTTCTAGTATATTATGCTCTTAAAAATGTCATGCTTATTTGTGCATGTCATCTTCCATTGTGTATGGCAGGCATGTCCAAACTGCGGCCCACCAGCTGCGGAGAAACTACACATCCCAGCATGCCATGACACAGCTTTAGCAATCTCTCACAGCAAAACTGTGTCCGGACATGCTGGGCTATGTAGTTTCACAGCAGCTGGAGGGCTGCGTTTTGAACATGCCTGGTGTATGGTGTATGGTGTTCACACATAAATGTATGTACTGTTTTTGCTTTAATGGGCCATTTTGCACAAACTTATTTGTGGAAGTGGGAGTCTAAATCTGTTTTTTATTTGCTAATTGGCTGCCCACCACTCATTAATATGTGATGTGTGTAATGTTCTGACTTAGTTTTACTCCTATAAATTTTCTGGCTAAGAGAGTGTTTTGTGTTTCAAATATAAAACAAATATGTTGTATGTAATTAGTAGGTGTTGTTTTTGTGATATTTTGTTGGTGCAAGCCTTTATATGGTGGCATATGTTGTTTTGGGTGCAGGAAAAAATAGTGTACAATGAGAACAAACATGAATTCAGTGACTTACAGTTCAATACAATAGTGTTAAAGTACACGGATTACAAACATAGAAGCGTCATTAAGCAGGACATTGTTAAATTGTGTGGATGTGTATGCCATCTGATAGGGTAGAAAATGTTGGATTAGTGGTGGGTTAAAGGTACGATCTGTCATAAATCAGTTTAGAAGTCATGTGTTGCTAAATTTGATTGTAGGTGGTTGTTGTTGTTTTTTAATATTTAAAGGGCCTCCTTTCCTTTTGCAGTGTCTACACATTCACAAAGGTCTTCTGGCCATGCCTCCACTGTAACTGAACCAGCGGATGCTGCAGATGTTGGTAACTAAGTACATGAACCTTGGCTGTGTTTGACCCTCAATGTTGAATGTAAAATAACTGAAGCCATCTTCCCCAAAGGACCATCAACACACGCACTTTCCCAGCAGAGGCACAGCCTGGGGCCGTCATCCAGACCGTTACTACAGCCATCTTCACACCGATACATCTCCCTGGTTTCACCTGTGCCACCACAGCAACTGCTGGACAGTCCGCCACCCATGTAACCACATTACCCACATCTGCCTGGTGAGTTTTGTTGCACATTCACACAACACACACATTTCCACAGACCCTTTACACTACTCGAAACAATGCTAAATATGCAGGACTAGTGATGGGCAACATAAGCTGGCATGTTGCCCTTAACATCCAAAAACAGTAAACTTTGAAAATATGTTGCACCTTGTATAATTCTACACATTATATGTGCATGAATGAGATGTCCTATATTCCACAGTTAGGACAAATGCAAGCTAACGTCAAATACTGCAATGTTTGCAAACTGATTTGTGAAGCACATTAGTGCACCAAGTAAGTGTAAACCACAAGCACACAAATTAAATGGACACTATTGGCTCTCAACACATAGCCCAACAAATGTAAAGTGCATACAGTATGTGGAAAGAGATAAAGACAAAATATGTGGCCAATATAGGCTTACCAACACACACTTACACTGTCCAAAATTAATAGCAAAACACCTTACAACTGCTTACTATTTACAGCGGACAACATTCTTCCGGAAAGGCAGCCAGGGCAACTGCAGCCAACACATGAGGCAACATATACCCTCAATCTAGTTGAAATACCAACACTACAACCAACAAACACTCAGTTTGCCACTCCGCCCTCTCACCAGACACCTGAGCAGGACAGAAGCCCACCCACACCGTTAGTACAGTCACAAGACCAGGCATTTTGGTCCAGCTGGACGACGCAGCGAAATCTTAATTTAAAGTGTTTGCAATAGCAAACACACTACATTGCAAGTTTAGCCCATCAAGTACCACATATCACCAGAAGCAACAGCAGACAAACTAATGAGCTAACACAAATGGCAACCACATTAGAACTCATGAGGGCAGGCAATAATCGCATGCTCAATATGTTTCAGAGTCATGAATGTCAACCAAAGGCTACATCAAACGTACTTGCAGATATTGACTGCGAATCAAACAAAACAAGACGCAATGGTCAGAATTATGGAGAGCCACACGTCTGCAACCAGAGACTTAAATGTGACTCTGACAACACTAAGCCAACATCTCACTCAGCAAAGGGAACAATACAAGTTCCAGCTCCACTACCACAACCCCCTTGGTGACACCTGTCACGTCCCCAGCCAGAAGTCGCCAAGACACCAGCGGTAAAGGGCCATCCACTTCAAGAGGCAGACATGCAAAATAAGACCACATAAGCAAATTTGTTCAAAACACAATTTTTTTTTGCAGATATCAGCATTTTTGGTTTTGCACTCACAAGTGTGAGAAGTGCTTTTTCTTTGTATAGTACGTTTATTAAGAAACATATGTACTAGTAAAAACAAGGTACAACATGATACAGTTGTTTTGGTCTTCTTTCAAACAATATTTAGGTACAGTGGTTTTTAAAATACATATGCATGCTCACAATCAAGAAACATATCTCATGCATGCAGCAGAGGTTAGGTTTTTTTTTGTTTTAACATAACAAAATTAAAATACACCATTGTATTACAAAACTTTAACCTAGGATTATGTGTATGCATGAGATTACATAAACTTCACACGTCAGATTCATTCGCACGCCACTCAAGCACACTTATCTTAGTAAATAAAGACACAACAACCGTAATTGGCGTGAAAGGGGTCAGCTTTTTATTTTGACTGAGAGGAAGGCCTATTAATACTTAACTATAAATGCAGACTTCCCTCTCTAACTAAGGTGGCGGGGAGAAGAACGGTTAAGCATGATAAACAACTTAATAAGGGTGATCCAAAATTATATGACAAAATAGAGCGATAAACATATGTGTGTGAGGGGGCCTTCTGCCCCAGATGTTCTGGGATCGGCCTCCTGCCTCCATCCCAGACATCGGAAATCCAAAATTCAAGGCCAGGGGTCGACCTTCTGTCACTACCCCTGCCCACCAACAGTTGTAAAAAATTGGGCCTCCGGCCCCGATATCCACATATGTTTATGATCTATCATATGGGCCCACCAGGTATGGTGGTGCCCATCAATTAATTATAAGACTATAAAAATACCTAAAAGTTCATCCGAACTTACTAACGATAAACTCCTTAAGTTAAACTAAAATAACCGTTTAGAAACCGGCCACCAAAAGCCGACACAAGTAACCCCACTGCAGCAACAAAAAAACAACTCCCCAGGGCGGGAGGGTGGGTCACGGAAAAATCTTGAAAGAGGCAGGATGTCCTAGGTCTGAAGACTATATGTATGTCAGACCAGCCCCTATACAGAATCCAGCCAATCACAATCCAGGCAGTTTTCCTTACGTTCCTCCCACAAAAACTGTAACCCCTTCCGTGCCAGAGTGATGCATTAAGAGGCATGCAGCAGGCCCAGCCGGTGAGTTTATGCTGTTTCGGCCATATTACATGACCTACGCAGTCTTAAACTTCACACGTCAGATGCATTCGCACACCACTCAAGCACACTTATCTTAGTAAATAAAGACACAACAACGGTAATTGGCGTGAAAGGGGTCAGCTTTTTATTTTGACTGAGAGGAAGGCCTATTAATACTAAACTATAAATGCAGACTTCCCTCTCTAACTAAGGTGGCGGGGAGAAGAACGGTTAAGCATGATAAACAACTTAATAAGGGTGATCCAAAATTATATGACAAAATAGAGCGATAAACATATGTGTGTGAGGGGGCCTTCTGCCCCAGATGTTCCGGGATCGGCCTCCTGCCTCCATCCCGAGCAATAAACACATGTGTGTGAGGGGGCCTTCTGCCCCAGATGTTCTGGGATCGGCCTCCTGCCTCCATCCCAGACATCGGAAATCCAAAATCCAAGGCCAGGGGTCGACCTTCTGCCACTACCCCTGCCCACCAACAGTTGTAAAAAATTGGGCCTCCGGCCCCGATATCCACATATGTTTATGATCTATCATATGGGCCCACCAGGTGCCCATCAATTAATTATAAGACTATAAAAATACCTAAAAGTTCATCCGAACTTACTAACGATAAACTCCTTAAGTTAAATTAAAATAACCGTTCAGAAACCGGCCAACTGCCAGGTTACCAACCTGCCACCGCCACCGAACCGAAAACTCAACTGAACTAAACAAAGCATAACACAAAGAAAACTCAACTCAACTCAAACTAAAGAAAACAAATAACTAAGCTAAACGGACCTCAAGACCCGGCGTACCAGATCATTGCCACCCACATGCAGGACCAGAAAAAGCAGATACCCGAATCGGCCGACTGCCGACCTCAGCCAGTCTTGCAGGCCGTCCCAGCCTGCAGCTCCGTAAAGTAAATCGTGTCATAAGCCAGAGCCGACACCGACAGCCAGGATACATAGGAATGGCCGCCAAACAATATAAAACGCGGATGTAGCCGCCTGCTTGCAAAAGAAGGGTGTGACTGAGGTTAATTAACAAAATATAGTATGGAGAAAATGGGTAACCTAACCTGCGTTCCTAACGGGGGGGAGGAGGAAGGGGGGTGGATCGCCCAATTTGACTTGAGGCAAAAACACAAAACTTCGTCAGCCGGCAAAAACCGTAATTAAAACCAACGATAAAGCAAAAATTCCTCAAGGCCCCCACAATCGCAAAGTGCAACTGTGACGAGCGGCTAATCCTCAAAGGGGCGCACCGGGAGGAAAAGGCCTGATATATCGCCTGACTGCACCAGACCTCCACCCACCCAGTGCCCGGACTGCGACTTCAGACCAACCCGCCGCAGCGGCTGCAGAATCAGAGCCGGTGCGGAAAGAGTGAGTCCCATAGTCGGCCGGAGATAGACCCAGGTATAAAATACAACGCTCCCAAAACCAGCCGGAATGGATATCTGGTCAACGGGGAACCGTCACTATGGACGAGCCACCCGTCAGGCATGGGAGGCCGTACAGACAAATAAGACTGGGCCGCGGTAACTGGATACATGCCCTGCACACGAGCCCGGCCCACCCGAACCCACTGCCCCCAGCCGACTACATCAGTCATAGAGCGCTGAATCCTACACCACAAACCGTCGGGGTGGACGACGACTTGGCTCGCAAGAATGGGCGAGGCAGTTGTCTGCAAAAGGGACACCAGCTCGCCCACCCTGAACGCACCGTGAAAGGCCATCGTAAAGACCGTCCTGAAGAGGCGAACTTCATATCCCGAAGAGAAAAACACTCCGGAGGGATCCCAAAATTCGCTGCAACAAAGCTCGTCACTCGGCCGATGTTTTTGGTTTTATGTTATTTTTTTTATTTTTTTTTTGACAGGGGCGGGACCGCCCGTGCCCATCCTTTAAACACCCTCCCGAGGAAAAAGGACTTAGCAAAATCCCATTCCCCGCAAAGTCGCAGAAAGCATGACATACCCGCAAGCACCCGACCGACATACGCCCGCGATCTAACGCCGGAATAAAAAGCCCAGACATAATCCAAAAGTAAGTCGTGAGAGGTCTTACCGCTATGTCCTCTGTCCAGAAGGTAGCGACTCCACCGCTACCAGGTGGGCATATAAGACGCGGCAGTTGCAGGAGCCAATGACCGGTGGGCTAAATCCTCCAATCCGGGCGGGGAACCTGCCACACATAATCAGGACACAATTCCCCTTGGATTAGTGCTGCTGGAGACAAGCGCCTAAGCCTCTGCCATTCGACGTGAGAAAAGGCATCAGCAATTTCATTACGCACACCCGGGACAAGCTTGGCTCGCAACTTAATGCCGATCACCAGGCATAGCAAGACTATCTGCGCAATGACCCGAAGGACCGGCAAGGATGGTGATTTTTTGCCTATTACTGGCGAAAACCATGCCCAAAGTGTCACACCTGAAGATTACCGTTTTGTTACGTAGGGCATCGCACCACAACACTAACGCGACCAGTATGGGAAAAAATTCTAGCAACAGCATGTTTCTCATCAGTTGCTCGCTGTACCAGGTACTGGGCCATGGAGACACACACCACCGACCCGGGAAGTAAGCTCCGAAACCGCAAGCACCGGAGGCGTCCGGGAAGAGCTCAAAGGACGTGTGTGACACCTCCGCCTCTTGCCAAACACGGGCGCCATTGAAATGAACTAGAAACATGTCCCATGTACGTAAATCTCTCCGAACATCAAGGAACAATATAAGAAAATGAGGCGTGCGTCTAATCCCAACTGTCGCCCGCTCTAATGTCCTACAAAAAACTCTACCCCTGGGGATCACTTTGCAAGCAAAATGAAACAGGCCCAAGAAAGATTGAGCGCTTAAGAGTAAGATTACCCGCAGCCAGTGCATAGAGGATACCGTCGTGAAGACGGAACACAGTGTCCACTGGGAGCCTACATAAACCGGAGACCGCATCAAGTTGAATTCCGAGGTAAACTAAGGTGGCAGACGGACCCTTTGTCTTCACAGGCGCCACAGGAACCCCAAAGTGCGCGAAGAGGGTAAACACCCGCTGAAGCAAGCTAGTGTAGCGATCTGAGTCCGGAGGGCCAATCAAGAGTAAATCATCCAGATAGTGCGAAGTACCCCTTTCGCCCCTCGCATGCTCCAGACACCAACGGAGGAATGAACTGAATCGCACAAAGTATGCGCAAGAGACAGAACAACCCATATGGAGGCACCGATTGATGTAGAAGCCATCGTCCAGTGGAAAACCCATGAACCTAAAGGCAAAAGGGGGGTAGCGGGAGGAGACGGAAAGTCGACAGGATGACCAAGTGACACATAGAGGCCCCCGGACCAAAGGACCGAATGGTGGCTATGGCCGAATCGACAGATAGGTAAATGACCCTACACCGAGAAGCCGGTATAGCATTATCGACTGAGGACCCGAGAGGACAGGAAAGATGACCCAACGACATCTCAGCCTCAACTTCTGCTGTAGGATGGTCGGAAACTCCCTAGCCGAACAAAGGTTCGCACCAGCACCGGGACCCACAGGACCAGATATCGGCAAGGGGAAGCCAGGCGCGAAAACAGAGTGCAAAAAATTGGCATCCACCCGTAGCGGGTAACGGAGCAGTCAGGGGTAGGATCGCTGGAAGTCTAATTGGGGAGGGGGCTGTGCCCAGTGACTGGGGCCGCGGGAACGCGTTTTTTGTTTGTATCTGCGAGCCGGAAGTACCCCAATTCCCTGGTTTGAGGCAGTCCCTGAACCCATGGCCTCTGTCACATTGGATGTAGGAGTGATGAAAACGACACCGTCCTACCAATTCCCAATGGGCATTATTGAATGCGAAGCCTAAGCCATACCCCGCGCACGACGGACCCGTCTGAAAACCGTAGCAGCTAGGCTGCTGCGCCCATCGACTCGCAGTACCGCCGTCCTAATCACCCCCGGGGGCCCTGAGTGAGCTCCACGCGCAATTCAACATTCGGTTTCCCGAAATAGTAGAATTCCTGACCGTGCTGTTCGCGCCGGAAGTCGCCATTGTAACGTCGCCAAGCCGCCCCTTCGTACTTAGGTACAGCACGGTGTATGAGGAACTGATAGCGCACAATGTTCATGTGTGCATGCGGGCGTGTCTCTAAATAACATGCCACGAAGATTAACCTGCGACCCAACCCAATTGGATAGGAGCGCCAAGCGTCCCTTGCTGCTCTGGGGTTGTTTCTTAGCCGAAAGCAAGGCCCTATGATCAGTGCTAGTAAGTGCAAAAATATTGACGTATTGCCCCTTACATAGTCGGTCTCCGATCCGGGCCGCAGACCACGTTGCACCGCCGTGTTAGTGCAGTGAACGTTGTCCGACTCAACCGACGCGTGCGAGGCGGAAGAGCTGGTAAATCTGCGTACGCCCATTTTGCAACGGTTTACCCTGTGCAATCCGCCGTCGGAGGAGGATACCCCATCTGAGGACGAGGAGGCAAGGGAAGAGTTCATGCCATTACGCCTATGCAAGTTCCTACTGCCCTTGCTGGAAACCCTACGCGCACACACCCCTGCCAGATGAGCGGGACCGCGTACTGGATCCCGATCCACTATTGGGGCTAACTGCAATCCCCCGGGCCCAGTCGGGGTCAGGGGAAGACTCACCTGCCAGAGAGGCCACATTGTCCGTTCCTGCATCCTCAAAATGACTTGCTGAGGTACCGTCAGGCTCCATCCTTGTCTCTGCGTCCGCGGCTGGGGAGACAAAAGATACATCGTTCCCATGCACCCGACTGCTGCCACAGCGAGCTACGGTTGCTGGCAGACGGACCGTCCCACTAGAGGACAGGAGCGGCGTAAGAGTGCACGCGATGCTATCCGCCAAGGATGCGGTGGCCGCCCCCCCTGTCCCCGGGTACGGTGGATAACAAGGGAGCCACGGCCGAAACAACAGCGGCACAAATGGCGGATAACACGGAGGCATCCACCAAGGGTGCAGCCGCCATCGTCGGCGCTCTGAGCTCAGACACCAAACGGGAGTCCCGCTCCTGACGAGAGGCTTGGAAACCACCCGTGGAAGCAAAGACCCGGACGAGCCCTCGCAGTCGGATATCGCGGCGTCACGGCCCTCTTCTGAAAAGCTCAGCCTGGCACGTCGGTGCCGTGACCGCCCGACTATCCCTATCCTCGTGCGCAGACAAGTGTCCTGAGCGCTGTCGCTGCCATAGAGACGCAGCGCACCCACAGACTGTGGGCTGTTCGCACCAGCGTCTGGAGCAGGCTGCTCCGGCTGGGCCTAGATAACGCGCTAACTGACTGCGTATGCCGGCCCCCCTAGGGGGGGGCATAAACATGCAGCTGCACTACCAGATTGTGGCCAGCCGGGATAATGCGGGCGCGTCGGCCGGCCGGACTAAGTGACGCGCACGCACCCCCAGAAAGGGCTGGTGCCTTGGGACCCGACCCACCGTGTGGCCCTGCGACAGTAGGAACGGCTCCATAGCGGCCGACCAGCCGGAGACCCCTGAGGGACCTCCCCGCGAGGGGCGACGGCGGTAACTGGCCCAACAGCAGCAGGAGGGGCGCATCTCCCCGTCCCACTGCGGGAGGCCACCGCACAGCCCCGCACCTGGCCAGGAGAAACCCCCGCACTCCATGCCCGGCTAGGCCTCATGTGGGCAGTTCTTGCGTGGACCGGTGACAAGACCAGCCCAGACGCAGGTGGGCGCGGGTGGCCTGCACGTGATACAGCATTGTCTTTTATTTATTTATTTATTTATTTTCATTTATTTATTTATTTATCTTTATTCAGACAGTGTGTCTGACGCTGCCCCCCTCCCCACCCCCACCGGCAGAAGCACCCGGCCGCACTGCGGGGCGGGAGCGCTGTCAAGGGCGCCCAGGCCCTGCGCGGCAGACACTCGCTCCCACAAGCGGATGCGGGGAAGACCGAATGGCCAAAAATACAAATGAGGGTTTGTGAGGACTGCGCTTTCACCTGGTGGTATATAATGAGTAGCTGCTATGGAGAGGAGCAGGCCGCCACAGCCGTCCAGGAACACCCGGCAACTCGTCCCCCGCCAGTGGCGGGGCCGGAGACGAAGATAGAGGCCGGAGGGGGAGCGCGAGCGGACGGGCAAGCCCAGCCGCAAATGGCCGAACGGCAACACGTGTTACAGGCGCAACGGGCCTGCCCCGACTCGGCCGGACCACAAAGGAGTCCAGTAGCCGAGCAGGCAGGCCAGCGCTGCGCCCGGGTCAGGCAGACTCGAATCGAAGAAGAAATAGGAGAGGGGGAAAAAGAGGATAGAAGGAGGGGAATAGGGATAGAAAATAGAAGGTACAGAGAGTATTATAGAGTAGGATGGTAGAGAGAAAGATAATAGATAGAAATGAAGTGTGTGAAGAAAACAGTAATAAATCAGTAGTACTTGCAGTTCCACGGAAAAAACTTGAAAGAGGCAGGATGTCCTAGGTCTGAAGACTATATGTATGTCAGACCAGCCCCTATACATAATTCAGCCAATCACAATCCAGGCAGTTTTCCTTACATTCCTCCCACAGAAACTGTAACCCCTTCCGTGCCAGAGTGATGCATTAAGAGGCGTGCAGCAGGCCCAGCCGGTGAGTTTATGATGTTTCGGCCATATTACATGACCTACGCAGTCTTTCTGAAACACAAATCAGCACTACATAAATGCAGGCCTAATCGAATGATTATTAGAACATGACTATTTGTTGGCCAATTTTAACTATACAAACACAAGAACAAAGGGGGTAATACCGAGTTGATCGCAGCATCAAATTTGTTAGCAGTTGGCCAAAACCATTTGCACTGCAGGTATGGCAGATATAACATTTGCAGAGAGAGTTAGATTTGGGTGGGGTGTGTTCAAACTGAAATCTAAATTGCAGTGTAAAAATAAAGCAGCCAGTTTTTTACCCTGCACAGCAACAAAATAACCCACCCAAATCTAACTCTCTCTGCAAATGTTATATCTGCCATACCTGCAGTGCAAATGGTTTTGCCCAACTGCTAACAAATTTGATGCTGCGATCAACTCGGTATTACCCCCAAAGTGTAGTGTGGTTCCAAACATAAAAGGTAACCCACAAAACATACACAATACATAAAAAACAATAAAGGAACAGTAATACACTTACGTTAGTAATTGACAAGAGTGATAGATGTCAAACACGCCAGCCAAAAGCAGTTCTATTTGGAATTACAACTTTTGTACAAATCGATGACATTTGCGGCAGAGTTTAAGGTATTTACGTCCGAAAACACAAACATGAATCATTAATAAATTACCGTGTTGTATTAAATAACAACCATATTTGTGTTCGCGGCTGTGTTAAAATTAGAGATGTGCACCGGAAATTTTTTGGGTTTTGGGTTTTGGTTTTGGATTCGGACGCGTTCTTGCAAAACCTCCCTGAAATTTTTTGGGCGGATTCGGGTGTGTTTTGGATTCGGGTGTTTTTTTTATCAAAAAACCCTCAAAAACAGCTGAAATCATAGATTTTGTGTGTGTGTGTGTGTGTGTGTGTGTGGGGGGGGGGGGGGGGGGGGGGATTTTGATCCTATATTATTATTAACCTCCATAACCATAATTTACACTCATTTCCAGTCTATTCTGAACACCCCACACCTCACAATATTATTTTTAGTCCTAAAATTTGCACCTATGTCGCTGGATGTCTAAGCTAAGCGACCCAAGTGGGCGGCACAAACACCTGGCTGATATAGGAGTGGCACTGCAGTGTCAGACAGGATGCACTTAAAAAAATTGACCCCAAACAACACATGATGCAAAGATAAATAAAAAAAAGGTGCAAGATGGAATTGTCCTTGGGCCCTCCCACCAACCCTTATGTTGTATAAACAGGACATGCACACTTTAACAAACCCATAATTTCAGCCACAGGGTCTGCCACACGACTGTGGCTGAAATGACTGGTTGGTTTGGGCCCCCACCAAAAAAAGAAGCAATCAATCTCTCCTTGCTCAAACTGGATCAACAGAGGCAAGATGTCCACCTCATCATCATCCTCTGATTCCTCACCCCTTTCACTGTGTACATCCACCTCCTCACAGAGTATTAATTCGTCCCCACTGGAATCCACCATCTCAGGTCCCTGTGTACTTTCTGGAGGCAATTGATGGTGAATGGCTCCACGGAGAAATTGATTATAATTAATTTTGAAGAACATCATCTTCTCCATATTTTCTGGAAGTAACTTCGTACGCTAATCGCTGACAAGGTGACCGGCTGCACTAAACACTCTTTCGGAGTACACACTGGAGGGGGGGGGGGTGGCAACTTAGGTAAAATAAAGCCAGTTTGTGCAAGGGCTTCCAAATTGCCTATTTTTCCTGCCAGTATACGTACGGACTGTCTGACGTGCCTACTTGGATGCGGTCACTCATATAATCCTCCACCATTCTTTCAATGGTGACAGAATCATATGCAGTGACAGTAGACGACATGTCAGTAATCATTGGCAGGTCTTTCAGTCCGGACCAGATGTCAGCACTCACACCAGACTGCCCTGCATCACCACCAGCGGAATTCTTAGCCTTTTCCTCGCAGCCCCAGTCGCGGGAGAATGTGAAGGAGGAGCTGTTGACGGGTCACGTTCCGCTTGAGTTGACAAGTGTCTCACCAGCAGGTCTTTGAACATGTGCAGACTTGTGTCTGCCAGAAAGAGAGATACAACGTAGGCTTTAAACCTATGATCGAGCACGGTGGCCAAAATGTAGTGCTCTGATTTCAACAGCTTGACCACCCGTGAATCCTGGTTAAGCAAATTAAGGGCTACATCCACAAGTCCCACATGCCTAGCGGAATCGTTCCGTTTTAGCTCCTCCTTCAATCTCTCCAGCTGCTTCTGCAAAAGCCTGATGAGGGGAATGACCTGACTCAGGCTGGCAGTGTCTGAATTAACTTCACGTGTGGCAATTTCAAAGGGTTGCAGAACCTTGCACAACGTTGAAATCATTCTCCACTGAGCTTGAGTCAGGTGCATTCCCCCTTCTTTGCCTATATCGTAGGCAGATGTATAGGCTTTAATGGCCTTTTGCTTCTCCTCCATCCTCTGAAGCATATAGAGGGTTGAATTCCACCTCGTTGCCACCTCTTGCTTCAGATGATGGCGGGGCAGGTTCAGGAGTGTTTGCTGGTGCTCCAGTCTTCGGCACGCGGTGGCTGAATGCCGAAAGTGGCCCGCAATTCTTCGGGACACTGACAGCATCTCTTGCACACCCCTGTCGTTTAAAAAAAAAATCTGCCCACCAAATTCAATGTGTGTGCAAAACATGGGACGTGCTGGAATTTTCCCAGTTGTAATGCACGCACAATAATGGTGGCGTAGTCCGATGTCACAAATCCCCAGGAGAGTCCAACTGGGGTAAGCCATTCTGTGATGATGTTCCTCAGATTCCGTAAGAGGCTGTCAGCCTCTTATGGAAAGCGGTGATACAAAGCGTAGCATGCCTATTTATTTATTTATTTATTACCAGTTATTTATATAGCGCACACATATTCCGCAGCGCTTTACAGAGAATATTTGGCCATTCACATCAGTCCCTGCCCCAGTGGAGCTTACAATCTATATTCCCTATCACATGTACACACAGACACATTCACGCTAGGGTTAATTTTGTTGGGAGCCAATTAACCTGCCAGTATATTTTTGGGATTGTGGGAGGAAACCGGAGTACCCGGAGGAAACCCACGCAAGTACGGGGAGAATATACAAACTCCGCACAGTTAGGGACATGGTGAGAATCGAACCCATGACCTCAGTGCTGTGAAGCAGTAATGCTAACCATTACACCATCCGTACTGCCACGTAATGCCTAGGAACGAGTTGGCGTTTGCGAGATTCTGCTACTGGTGCCGCCGCTGCTGTTCTTGCTGCGGGAGGCCATACATCTACCTAGTGGGCTGTCACAGTCATATAGTCCTGAGTCTGCCCTGCTCCACTTGTCCACATGTCCGTGGTTAAGTGGACATTGGGTACAACTGCATTTTTTAGGACACTGGTGAGTCTTTTTCTGACGTCTGTGTACATTCTCGGTATCGCCTGCCTACAGAAGGGGAACCTAGATGGTATTTGGTACCGGGGACACACTACCTCAAGAAATTCTCTAATTCCCTGTGAACTAACGCCGGATACCGGGCGCATGTCTAACACCAACACAGCTGCCAAGGCATGAGTTATCCGCATTGCAACAGGATGACTGCTGTGATATTTCATCTTCCTCAAAAAAGGACTGTTGGACAGTCAATTGCTTACTGGAAGTAGTACAAGTGGTCTTCCGACTTCCCCTCTGGGATGACGATTCATTCCCAGCAGCAACAACAGCAGCGCCAGCAGCAGTAGGCGTTACACTCAAGGATGCATCGGAGGAATCCCAGTCAGGAGAGGACTCGTCAGATTCGCCAGTCACATGGCCCGCAGGACTATTGGCGTTCCTGTCTGAGGAGGAAATTAACACTGAGGGAGTTGGTGGTGTGGTTTGCAGGAGCTTGGATACAAGAGGAAGGGATTTAGTTGTCAGTGGACTGTTCTGCTGTCACCCAAAGTTTTTGTACTTGTCAATGACTTCTGATGAATGCGCTCCAGGTGACGTATAAGGGAGGTTGTTCCTAGGTGGTTAACGTCCCTACCCCTACTTATTACAGCTTGACAAAGGCAACACATGGCTTGACACCTGTTGTCAGCATTTCTGTTAAAATAATTCCACACCGAAGAGGTGATTTTTTTTGTAATTTTACCAGGCATGTCAATGGCCATATTCATCCCACGGACAACAGGTGTCTCCCCGGGTGCCTGACTTAAACAAACCACCTTACCATCAGAATCTCCTCTTTGTCAATTTCCTCCTCAGCGCCAGCAACACCCATATCCTCATCCTGGTTTACTTCAACAGTGACATCTTCAATTTGACTATCAGGTACTGGACTGCGGGTGCTCCTTCCAGCACTTGCAGGGGGCGTACAAATGGTGGAAGGTGCCACCTCTTCCCGTCCAGTGTTGGGAAGGTCAGGCATCGCAACCGACACAATTGGACTCTCCTTGGGGATTTGTGATTTAGAAAAATGCACAGTTCTTTGCTGTGCTTTTGTCAGCTTAAGTCTTATCATTTTTCTAGCGGGAGGATGAGTGCTTCCATCCTCATGTGAAGCTGAACCACTAGCCATGAACATAGGCCGGGGCCTCAGCCGTTCCTTGCCACTCTGTGTCGTAAATGGCATATTGGCAAGTTTATGCATCTCCTCAGACGCTTTTAATTTTGATTTTTGGGTAATTAGTAATTAGTTTTTTGGATTTTACATGCTCTCTACTATGACATTGGGCATCAGCCTTGGCAGATGACGTTGATGGCATTTCATCATCTCGGCCATGATTAGTGGCAGCAGCTTCAGCATGAGGTGGAAGTGGATCTTGATCATTCCCTATTTTACCCTCCACATTTTTGTTCTCCATTTTTTAATGTGTGGAATTATATGCCAGTAATATATTAATAGCAATGGCCTACTGTACTGTCTGTACTACTACTGCTGGTCACCAAAATGCTGCACTGTCCTACTATATACTGCTCACAACAATGCAACACAGATATGGATACTTGAAGTGATATGGAGCTGCAAGATACAGCAATGGCCTACTGTACTACTGTATATATACTGGTAGTCACCACAATGCTGCACTGTCTTACTATATACTGCTCACAACAACAATGCAGCACATATATGGATAGTATATTTGACACAGAGCTGCAAGATACAGCAATGGCCTATTGTACTGTACTATATGTATACTGCTGGTCACCAAAATGCTGCACTGTCCTACTATATACTTCTTACAATAATGCAGCACAGATATGGATAGTATACTTGACACAGAGCTGCAAGATACAGCAATGGCCTACTGTACTGTACTATATGTATACTGCTGGTCACCAAAATGCTGCACTGTCCTACTATATACTGCTCACAATAATGCAGCACAGATATGGATAGTATACTTGACACAGAGCTGCAAAATACAGCAATGGCCTACTGTACTGTACTATATGTATACTGCTGGTCACCAAAATGCTGCACTGTCCTACTATATACCGCTCACAATAATGCAGCACAGATATGGATAGTATACTTGACACAGAGCTGCAAGATACAGCAATGGCCTACTGTACTGTACTATATGTATACTGCTGGTCACCAAAATGCTGCACTGTCCTACTATATACTGCTCACAATAATGCAGCACAGATATGGATAGTATACTTGACACAGAGCTGCAAGATACAGCAATGGCCTACTGTACTGTACTACTATAATTATATTATATATTGGTGGTTTCCACAATGCAGCACACTGAGCACAGATATGGAGCGTTTTCAGTCAGAGAACGTAGATGTTTGCAGCACACTGAGCACAGATATTTGCAGCTCACTGAGCACAGATATTTGCAGCACACTGAGCACAGATACGGAGCTTTTCAGGGAGAGAATGCAGCCACGTCCTCTCCGTTCCATCTCCAATGCAGGAGTGAAAATGGCAGCGACGCGCGGCTCTTTATATAGAATACGAATCTCGCGAGAATCCAACAGCGGGATGATGACTTTCGGGCGCGTTCGGGTTAACCGAGCAAGGCGGGAAGATCCGAGGCTGCCTCGGAACCGTGTAAAACAGGTGAAGTTCGGGGGGGTTCGGATCTCGACGAACCGAACCCGCTCATCTCTAGTTAAAATATACGAATGCAATGAACACGGCCAACTTGCAAGGTTAGTAAATTCCCGAAACGCCACTTAGACAGAAAAACGGAACTCAAATGGATTCGAAAAAAAACGACATCTTAGTAAATAAACCCCTGTATCTACTTAGAAATGCCTTTTTAGGAAGGAATTTTTCATTACCATTGTTTCTGTGGTTGGGTTCCACATAGGAATACCTAGGCAAGCTTTTTCATTCACCAAGCGCCCATGTCTTTTCTATTTCACACTATTATAAGAGTTATCCTGTGTATTCATTTACTCAATGTATGCACACTAATCAGAACAACAGGAATTACTTCTTATTGTGAAAACTTGCTAATGGTCTGTCATCTACTGAATTAGTTGTGATTTTGGTATAGGTATTAGTGTAGTTTTCTATACAATTAGTTAATTGGTAGTCATGTTAGAGTTTCTTTGTTTTCAAAACTATTTAGAGGCCTTGTACCTGATCTTAACTTCAAGATAAGGAGGCCTCTCAATATCCTTGACATAGGAAAAAATACAGTTCCTGGTATTCATAAGTCATATAATAGTTCTAAAAAATGTTATAGAAATCATAGAGAGAGTAGGCTTAGCCAGAAATGCTTTTTGTCGAATCAAAATCTGTCTTTAACAACTTACCTGGGTCCTCAAAGCCTTCACCATAGAGTCTGTGGTGGGAAAACATGTCCTCCTTATGTTGCCGGATGTAGATACAGTAGACAAGAATGAACAGACAAGCAAGTACCCCAGCCATACCAAGAAACAACGCAAGCAACTTGTGGGCTCCGAAAAACTTCTTCATCCCTGACCCTAACAAAAAAGAATGGATTAAAATATGAATATTATAAAGAGGAGGACATCTTTAGCTGCATGAATTGGTACAGTCTACAACCTAGCCTGCCAAGTAAGAGTAGACGTAACTCAAACTACTGGAAATGTTGCCCTTACCAAAAATGTATGCAGTACTGTACAATACTACATACTAGAGATGTGCGCCGACCCCCGTGTTTTGTCTTTGGTTTTGGTTGTCATCGGGCTTTGGTTTTGCTAAAATTGCCCTCACGTGTTTTGATTTTGGATCTGTATTTATTGTTCCTACAGTATTATTAACCTCAATAACATTCATTTCCTGTTATTTCCAGTCAATTATGATGACTTCACAGCTCATAATATTGTTTTCATCAATATCGGCCAAAGGCTGCAGTGAGCTAACTGATACCTAAGCAACAGTGCAGCGCCACAAACACAGGACAGCTTATATCACATATAAGAAACATTGCCACACAGTAGTGGCATAAAATAAAAGTGGTGCAAGATGGAATTGTCCTTGGGTCCTCTCATCCACCCTTATATGTTGGATAGTAAAAAAAACATGCACAGTTTAACAAACCAAGCACTTCAGTGACAGGGACTGACAGTTTTGTATTCAAAGTGCTTGGTTTGTTTGGGTCCCCACAAACCAATTCCTTAGAAGGACTACCCTCTGATCACTACTGAGGAGGTTGATGATGGGGATGTTGGCAGTGGAGATTGCATGGGCTGATCCAACTGCTGGTAGATGATACTGGACTGCTTGTTATTATTTTACAAATTATTATAATTTTGTAAAAATAAATTTAATGAAATCCCCATAAATGATGTAACATGGAAGAGGTGCATACTTGGTTAATGTCCGTATCTCTGCTAACTTTGGCATCACAAATGGAGCAGATGCCTTCACAAATGTTTTACGGATTTGGGTGAAACTAATCCAACACCCATCACAATGGCTTTCTTTTTATCATGTGAAAGAACTGCTGCCTGACACAAACAACATCATCAACATCCTCATCCTCCTCATTAGCGTCTGATAGTACACAAAAATCCCCCTCATCCTGTTCCACTTCCACACTAGCATCCTCAAATTCTATTATGTCATCACCATCTTTACTTGTACTAATCATTCCCACAATTGCAGATGGTGCAAAAATGGTGGAATGACGCAAATGAGGCTTATATGCAAGTAGTCTGAGAAATGTCAGACTTACACATAGCAAATGTGGACACCCTTAGACTCTCCACAGGGATTTGTGAACACACAATTTGTTCTTCAGCCTTAAGGTGATATGTTAAATGATATTGCTAATTTTCACCTTTCTAAGCGGTATCATTTGTATTATCATCCAGTGTTTATGCACTATATTGTTAACAATGTCCACGATATAGCCATCATCTATGATGGCAGCACAATTTGAACTATATCATCCAAAGCTGCATATTTGACCCAGCGGTGGGATGACGTCAGTTAGTGATAGTGTGTATGCACTATGGGGGTCATTCTGACCCAATCGCTCGCTGCAGTTTATCGCAGTGCAGTGATCGGGTCAGAACTGCGCATGTGCTGGCGCCGCAGTGCGCGGGCGCATACCGGATGGCCAAAGGCCGTCGTTCCCTAGCAATCGTCTCTGCCTGATTGACAGGCAGAGATGGTCGTTGGGTGGGAGGGGGCGGCACAGCGGCGTTGGCCACTGTTATGGGGGCACGGTCAGGCCAAAGCAGGCGTGGCCGGACCGTGCGGGCCATAGCGGCTGCGTGATGTCACACGCAGCCGCTGCGACCAGGGGTAGCAACGATCAACTCCCGGACAGCCGCAGGAGCTGCGCTGGCCAGGAGTTACTCCACAAGTACAAAAGCATAGCTGCTGTGCGATGCTTTTGTACTTGTGCGGGAGGAAGGTTGGACAGACATGCGGGGCGGACTAGCCCTGTGCTGGGTGTCCCCCCGCATGTCTGGGTACATGATCATAGCGTGCTAAATTTAGTACAGCTACGATCAACTCGGGATGACCCCCTATATCATCTGCCCGGGAGTCAATGGAAAACACTAGGCAATATCCCTCATGGAGTGTATAGTTTAGTGTGCACCCAGCCTTAGTGTTTTGGGTTTTTTGGGCACCTCCACCTCTTTTTTCTAACACTGTAAATAATTTTGATTTCAGGTGCCATTTCCTAAACTTTCTGCCCCCTGGCCCACCTTTAGTATATTTTGTATAACTATCATGACTAGGAGCAGCCACAGCACTAGGTTGCTGTTTCTGCACTACTTTCAGCTGATCGTGGATCCATATCGAATCAGTGCTTATATTTATTAATGCAGTGGGGCACGGCCCTTACTGGGCTTTATTGAACACACAAGTTTTACACTAAAAAAAAATAACAGCTGTTTTTGTTTCTTTCACAAAAAACAAAATTCACATTGTGGACTCACAGTGCTTATATTTATTAATGCAGTGGGGCACGGCCTGGCCCTAAACACACAAGTTTTACAAAATAAAACATTTTTTATTCTGTCTAACAATTGATAACTTCACACTGTGATTCACAGCGTTTTTATATTGTTAACACAGTGGCACAACCTGGCTCTGAACACAATTTTTTTTTTTTTTTTTTTTTTACACATTGCTACAAGTGACTTATTATAGTAATGGTGGCACGGGCCAGTGTGCACCAATAAAGTGTTAATTCTGCTCCGCGGGCAGTGACAAAAAAAGAACACCACGGTGCACCTAGCGTTAATGCTGCCCTTGTATTAGGAGTGCTGGGCAGCTCTGCTGGTAGTGCCAAAAAAAACACACACACGTGTGCACCGAGGGTTAATGCTGCCCATGTATTAGGAGCTCTGGGCTGCACTGCACGCATTTACAGCACCAGTGTGACTGTGCACCAATAAAGGGTTAATCAAATAATGTCATTAAAAAAATAATAATGCTGCCATTAGGAGGAACTCTGGGCTATCTGCAGTGCACCAGTAAAGGTTCTAATAATAGATATTGCTGTCAGTGGATGTGCTCTCTGTCCAGAGTCCTGTGTTAAATGGCGCCCAAATCACTGGAGGAACTTATATCGAATCCAAAACGAACAAGATCTGACACCCAGAAGATGATGTTTTGCCTCATTTTGGAATCAGAGCCTGATGGGAAAACCAGAGCCACGGCTCAGATTCCCTCAGATCCTCGAAGTTCGGGAGGGCTCGGTTCTCCAAGACTCAAGCCTGCTCATCTCTGCTACATACTAGAGATATGCGGCTGGCACTTTTCGTGTTTTGGTTTTGGTTCTAATTCCATTTTAGTGTTTTGGATCTGGATGATTTTTGAAAATAAACATAAAAACAGCTAAAATCACAGAATTTGGGGGTAATTTTGCTCCTACAGTCTTATTAACCTTAATAATAATAATTTCCACTCATTTCCAGTTTATTCTGAATAGTGATGAGCGGGTTCGGTTTCTCGGAAACCGAACCCCCCCCCCCCCCCCGAACTTCACCCTTTTTACTAGTGTTGTGCACCGGACATTTTTCGGGTTTTGTGTTTTGGTTTTGGATTCGGTTCCGTGGCCGTGTTTTGGATTCGGACGCGTTTTGGCAAAACCTCACTGAAATTTTTTTGTCGGATTCGGGTGTGTTTTGGATTCGGGTGTTTTTTTCAAAAACCCCTAAAAAACAGCTTAAATCATAGAATTTGGGGGTCATTTTGATCCCATAGTATTATTAACCTCAATTACCATAATTTCCACTAATTTCCAGTCTATTCTGAACACCTCACACCTCACAATATTATTTTTAGTCCTACAATTTGCACCAAGGTCGCTGGATGACTAAGCTAAGCGACCCAAGTGGCCGACATAAACACCTGGCCCATCTAGGAGTGGCACTGCAGTGTCAGACAGGATGGCCGATTTAAAAAATAGTCCCCAAACAGCACATGATGCAAAGAAAAAAAGAGGCGCACCAAGGTGGCTGTGTGACTAAGCTAAGCGACACAAGTGTCCGACACAAACACCTGGCCCATCTAGGAGTGGCACTGCAGTGTCAATCAACACAGAATGGCACTTCCAAAAAATTGTCCCCAAACAGCACATGATGCAAAGAAAAAAAGAGGCGCACCAAGGTCGCTGTGTGACTAAGCTAAGCGACACAAGTGGCCGACACAAACACCTGGCCCATCTAGGAGTGGCACTGCAGTGTCAGGCAGGATGGCACTTCAAAAAAATTGTCCCCAAACAGCACATGATGCAAAGAAAAAAAGAGGCGCACCAAGGTCGCTGTGTGACTAAGCTAAGCGACACAAGTGGCCGACACAAACACCTGGCCCATCTAGGAGTGGCACTGCAGTGTCAGACAGGATGGCCGATTTAAAAAATAGTCCTCAAACAGCACATGATGCAAAGAAAAAAAGAGGCGCACCAAGGTGGCTGTGTGACTAAGCTAAGCGACACAAGTGTCCGACACAAACACCTGGCCCATCTAGGAGTGGCACTGCAGTGTCAATCAACACAGAATGGCACTTCCAAAAAATTGTCCCCAAACAGCACATGATGCAAAGAAAAAAAGAGGCGCACCAAGGTCGCTGTGTGACTAAGCTAAGCGACACAAGTGGCCGACACAAACACCTGGCCCATCTAGGAGTGGCACTGCAGTGTCAGGCAGGATGGCACTTCAAAAAAATTGTCCCCAAACAGCACATGATGCAAAGAAAAAAAGAGGCGCACCAAGGTCGCTGTGTGACTAAGCTAAGCGACACAAGTGGCCGACACAAACAACTGGCCCATCTAGGAGTGGCACTGCAGTGTCAGACAGGATGGCCGATTTAAAATATAGTCCCCAAACAGCACATGATGCAAAGAAAAAAAGAGGTGCACCAAGGTGGCTGTGTGACTAAGCTAAGCGACACAAGTGGCCGACACAAACACCTGGCCCATTTAGGAGTGGCACTGCAGTGTCAATCAAGACAGGATGGCACTTCCAAAAAAAAATCCCCAAACAGCACATGATGCAAAGAAAAAATAAGAATTTACTTACCGATAATTCTATTTCTCGTAGTCCGTAGTAGATGCTGGGGACTCCGTCAGGACCATGGGGAATAGCGGCTCCGCAGGAGACAGGGCACAAAAGTAAAAGCTTTAGGATCAGATGGTGTGCACTGGCTCCTCCCCCTATGACCCTCCTCCAAGCCTCAGTTAGGATACTGTGCCTGGACGAGCGTACACAATAAGGAAGGATTTTGAATCCCGGGTAAGACTCATACCAGCCACACCAATCACACTGTACAACCTGTGATCTGAACCCAGTTAACAGCATGATAACAGCGGAGCCTCTGAAAAGATGGCTCACAACAATAATAACCCGATTTTTGTAACAATAACTATGTACAAGTATTGCAGACAATCCGCACTTGGGATGGGCGCCCAGCATCCACTACGGACTACGAGAAATAGAATTATCGGTAAGTAAATTCTTATTTTCTCTGACGTCCTAAGTGGATGCTGGGGACTCCGTCAGGACCATGGGGATTATACCAAAGCTCCCAAACGGGCGGGAGAGTGCGGATGACTCTGCAGCACCGAGTGAGAGAACTCCAGGTCCTCCTCAGCCAGGGTGTGCCCCTGACCAAGTAGCAGCTCGGCAAAGTTGTAAAGCCGAGACCCCTCGGGCAGCCGCCCAAGATGAGCCCACCTTCCTTGTGGAATGGGCATTTACATATTTTGGCTGTGGCAGGCCTGCCACAGAATGTGAAAGCTGAATTGTACTACACATCCAACTAGCAATCGTCTGCTTAGAAGCAAGAGCACCCAGTTTGTTGGGTGCATATAGGATAACAGCAAGTCAGTTTTCCTGACTCCAGCCGTCCTGGAAACCTATATTTTCAGGACCCTGACAACATCTAGCAACTTGGAGTCCTCCAAGTCCCTAGTAGCCGCAGGTACCACAATAAGCTGGTTCAGGTGAAACGCTGACACCACCTTAGGGAGAAACTGGGGACGAGTCCGCAGCTCTGCCCTGTCCGAATGGACAATCAGATATGGGCTTTTATGAGACAAAGCCGCCAATTCTGACACTCGCCTGGCCGAGGCCAGGGCCAACATCATGGTCACTTTCCATGTGAGATATTTCAAATCCACAGATTTGAGCGGTTTAAACCAATGTGATTTGAGGAATCCCAGAACTACGTTGAGATCCCACAGTGCCACTGGAGGCACAAAAGGGGGTTGTATATGCAGTACTCCCTTGACAAACTTCTGGACTTCAGGAACTGAAGCCAATTCTTTCTGGAAGAAAATCGACAGGGCCGAAATTTGAACCTTAATGGATCCCAATTTGAGGCCCATAGACACTCCTGTTTGCAGGAAATGCAGGAATCGACCGAGTTGAAATTTCTTCGTGGGGCCTTCCTGGCCTCACACCACGCAACATATTTTCGCCACATGTGGTGATAATGTTGTGCGGTCACCTCCTTCCTGGCTTTGACCAGGGTAGGAATGACCTCTTCCGGAATGCCTTTTTCCCTTAGGATCCGGCGTTCAACCGCCATGCCGTCAAACGCAGCCGCGGTAAGTCTTGGAACAGACATGGTACTTGCTGAAGCAAGTCCCTTCTTAGCGGCAGAGGCCATGAGTCCTCTGTGAGCATCTCTTGAAGTTCCGGGTACCAAGTCCTTCTTGGCCAATCCGGAGCCACGAGTATAGTTCTTACTCCTCTACGTCTTATAATTCTCAGTACCTTAGGTATGAGAAGCAGAGGAGGGAACCCATACACCGACTGGTACACCCACGGTGTTACCAGAACGTCCACAGCTATTGCCTGAGGGTCTCTTGACCTGGCGCAATACCTGTCCAGTTTTTTGTTCAGGCGGGACGCCATAATTTTTCCCAATGGTTCACAATCATGTGGAAAACTTCCGTGTGAAGTCCCCACTCTCCCGGGTGGAGGTCGTGCCTGCTGAGGAAGTCTGCTTCCCAGTTGTCCACTCCCGGAATGAACACTGCTGACAGTGCTATCACATGATTTTCAGCCCAGCGAAGAATCCTTGCAGCTTCTGCCATTGCCCTCCTGCTTCTTGTGTCGCCCTGTCTGTTTACGTGGGCGACTGACGTAATGTTGTCCGACTGGATCAGCACCGGTTGACTTTGAAGCAGAGGTCTTCCTAGGCTCAGAGCATTGTAAATTGCCCTTAGCTCCAGTATATTTATGTGGAGAGAAGTCTCCAGACTTGACCACACTCCTTGGAAATTTCATCCCTGTGTGACTGCTCCCCAGCCTCTCAGGCTGGCATCCGTGGTCACCAGGACCCAGTCCTGAATGCCGAATCTGCTGCCCTCTAGTAGATGAGCACTCTGCAGCCACCACAGAAGAGACACCCTTGTCCTTGAAGACAGGATTATCCGCTGATGCATCTGAAGATGCGATCCGGACCATTTGTCCAGCAGATCCCACTGAAAAATTATTTCGTGAAATCTGCCGAATGGAATCGCTTCGTAAGAAGCCACCATTTTTCCCAGGACTCTTGTGCATTGATGCACTGACACTTGGCCTGGTTCTAGGAGGTTCCTAACTAGCTCAGATAACTCCCAGGCTTTCTCCTCCGGGAGAAACACCTTTTTCTGGACTGTGTCCAGAATCATCCCTAGTAACAGCAGACGTGTCGTCGGAATCAGCTGCGATTTTGGAGTATTTAGAATCCACCCGTGCTGTCGTAGAACTACTTGAGATAGTGCTACTCCGACCTCCAACTGTTCTCTGGACCTTGCCCTTATCAGGAGATCGTCCAAGTAAGGGATAATTTAGACGCCTTTTCTTTGAAGAAGAATCATCATTTCGGCCATTACCTTGGTAAAGACCCGGGGTGCCGTGGACAATCCAAACGGCAGCGTCTGAAACTGATAGTGACAGTTCTGTACCACGAACCTGAGGTACCCTTGGTGAGAAGGGCAATTTGGGACATGGAGGTAAGCATCCTTGATGTCCAGGGACACCATATAGTCCCCTTCTTCCTGGTTCGCTATCACTGCTCTGAGTGACTCCATCTTGATTTGAACCTTTGTATGTAAGTGTTCAAAGATTTCAGATTTAGAATAGATCTCACCGAGCCGTCTGGCTTCAGTACCACAAATAGTGTGGAATAATACCCTTTTCCTTGTTGTAGGAGGGGTACTTTGATTATCACCTGCTGGGAATACAGCTTGTGAATTGTTTCCAATAATGCCTCCCTGTCGGAGGGAGACGTTGGTAAAGCAGATTTCAGGAACCTGCGAGGGGGAGACGTCTCGAATTTCCAATCTGTACCCCTGGGATACTACTTGTAGGATCCAGGGGTCCACTTGCGAGTGAGCCCACTGCGCGCTGAAACTCTTGAGACGACCCCCCCCCACCGCACCCGAGTCCGCTTGTACGGCCCCAGCGTCATGCTGAGGACTTGGCAGAAGCGGTGGAGGGCTTCTGTTCCTGGGAAGGGGCTGCCTGCTGCAGTCTTCTTCCGTTCCTCTACCCCTGGGCAGATATGACTGGCCTTTTGCCCGCTTGCCCTTATGGGGACGAAAGGACTGAGGCTGAAAAGACGGTGTCTTTTTCTGCTGAGATGTGACTTGGGGTAAAAAGGTGGATTTTCCAGCTGTTGCCGTGGCCACCAGGTCCGATGGACCGACCCCAAATAACTCCTCCCCTTTATACGGCAATACTTCCATGTGCCATTTGGAATCTGCATCACCTGACCACTGTCGTGTCCATAAACATCTTCTGGCAGACATGGACATCGCACTTACTCATGGTGCCAGAGTGCAAATATCCCTCTGTGCATCTCGTATATATAGAAATGCTCTATAGTCAATAAAATACTGTCCCTGTCAAGGGTATCAATATTTTCAGTCAGGGAATCCGACCAAGCCACCCCAGCGCTGCACATCCAGGCTGAGGCGATCGCTGGTCGCAGTATAACACCAGTATGTGTGTATATACTTTTTAGGATATTTTCCAGCTTCCTATTAGCTGGCTCCTTGAGGGCGGCCGTATCTGGAGACGGTAACGCCACTTGTTTTGATAAGCGTGTGAGCGCCTTTTCTATCGGGGGAAACCCACGCATCATCACACACTAGAGATGAGCGCCTGAAATTTTTCGGGTTTTGTGTTTTGGTTTTGGGTTCGGTTCCGCGGCCGTGTTTTGGGTTCGAACGCGTTTTGGCAAAACCTCACCGAATTTTTTTTGTCGGATTCGGGTGTGTTTTGGATTCGGGTGTTTTTTTCCAAAAACACTAAAAAACAGCTTAAATCATAGAATTTGGGGGTCATTTTGATCCCAAAGTATTATTAACCTCAAAAACCATAATTTACACTCATTTTCAGTCTATTCTGAATACCTCACACCTCACAATATTATTTTTAGTCCTAAAATTTGCACCGAGGTCGCTGTGTGAGTAAGATAAGCGACCCTAGTGGCCGACACAAACACCGGGCCCATCTAGGAGTGGCACTGCAGTGTCACGCAGGATGTCCCTTCCAAAAAACCCTCCCCAAACAGCACATGACGCAAAGAAAAAAAGAGGCGCAATGAGGTAGCTGTGTGAGTAAGATTAGCGACCCTAGTGGCCGACACAAACACCGGGCCCATCTAGGAGTGGCACTGCAGTGTCACGCAGGATGGCCCTTCCAAAAAACCCTCCCCAAACAGCACATGACGCAAAGAAAAAAAGAGGCGCAATGAGGTAGCTGTGTGAGTAAGATTAGCGACCCTAGTGGCCGACACAAACACCGGGCCCATCTAGGAGTGGCACTGCAGTGTCACGCAGGATGGCCCTTCCAAAAAACCCTCCCCAAACAGCACATGACGCAAAGAAAAAAAGAGGCGCAATGAGGTAGCTGACTGTGTGAGTAAGATTAGCGACCCTAGTGGCCGACACAAACACCGGGCCCATCTAGGAGTGGCACTGCAGTGTCACGCAGGATGTCCCTTCCAAAAAACCCTCCCCAAACAGCACATGACGCAAAGAAAAAAAGAGGCGCAATGAGGTAGCTGTGTGAGTAAGATTAGCGACCCTAGTGGCCGACACAAACACCGGGCCCATCTAGGAGTGGCACTGCAGTGTCACGCAGGATGTCCCTTCCAAAAAACCCTCCCCAAACAGCACATGACGCAAAGAAAAAAAGAGGCGCAATGAGGTAGCTGACTGTGTGAGTAAGATTAGCGACCCTAGTGGCCGACACAAACACCGGGCCCATCTAGGAGTGGCACTGCAGTGTCACGCAGGATGTCCCTTCCAAAAATCCCTCCCCAAACAGCACATGACGCAAAGAAAAAAGAGGCGCAATGAGGTAGCTGACTGTGTGAGTAAGATTAGCGACCCTAGTGGCCGACACAAACACCGGGCCCATCTAGGAGTGGCACTGCAGTGTCACGCAGGATGTCCCTTCCAAAAAACCCTCCCCAATCAGCACATGATGCAAAGAAAAAGAAAAGAAAAAAGAGGTGCAAGATGGAATTGTCCTTGGGCCCTCCCACCCACCCTTATGTTGTATAAACAAAACAGGACATGCACACTTTAACCAACCCATCATTTCAGTGACAGGGTCTGCCACACGACTGTGACTGATATGACGGGTTGGTTTGGACCCCCCCCAAAAAAGAAGCAATTAATCTCTCCTTGCACAAACTGGCTCTACAGAGGCAAGATGTCCACCTCATCTTCACCCTCCGATATATCACCGTGTACATCCCCCTCCTCACAGATTATCAATTCGTCCCCACTGGAATCCACCATCTCAGCTCCCTGTGTACTTTGTGGAGGCAATTGCTGCTGGTCAATGTCTCCGCGGAGGAATTGATTATAATTCATTTTAATGAACATCATCTTCTCCACATTTTCTGGATGTAACCTCGTACGCCGATTGCTGACAAGGTGAGCGGCGGCACTAAACACTCTTTCGGAGTACACACTTGTGGGAGGGCAACTTAGGTAGAATAAAGCCAGTTTGTGCAAGGGCCTCCAAATTGCCTCTTTTTCCTGCCAGTATAAGTACGGACTGTGTGACGTGCCTACTTGGATGCGGTCACTCATATAATCCTCCACCATTCTATCAATGTTGAGAGAATCATATGCAGTGACAGTAGACGACATGTCCGTAATCGTTGTCAGGTCCTTCAGTCCGGACCAGATGTCAGCATCAGCAGTCGCTCCAGACTGCCCTGCATCACCGCCAGCGGGTGGGCTCGGAATTCTGTGCCTTTTCCTCGCACCCCCAGTTGCGGGAGAATGTGAAGGAGGAGATGTTGACAGGTCGCGTTCCGCTTGACTTGACAATTTTGTCACCAGCAGGTCTTTCAACCCCAGCAGACCTGTGTCTGCCGGAAAGAGAGATCCAAGGTAGGCTTTAAATCTAGGATCGAGCACGGTGGCCAAAATGTAGTGCTCTGATTTCAACAGATTGACCACCCGTGAATCCTTGTTAAGCGAATTAAGGGCTGCATCCACAAGTCCCACATGCCTAGCGGAATCGCTCCCTTTTAGCTCCTTCTTCAATGCCTCCAGCTTCTTCTGCAAAAGCCTGATGAGGGGAATGACCTGACTCAGGCTGGCAGTGTCTGAACTGACTTCACGTGTGGCAAGTTCAAAGGGCATCAGAACCTTGCACAACGTTGAAATCATTCTCCACTGCACTTGAGACAGGTGCATTCCACCTACTATATCGTGCTCAATTGTATAGGCTTGAATGGCCTTTTGCTGCTCCTCCAACCTCTGAAGCATATAGAGGGTTGAATTCCACCTCGTTACCACTTCTTGCTTCAGATGATGGCAGGGCAGGTTCAGTAGTTTTTGGTGGTGCTCCAGTCTTCTGTACGTGGTGCCTGTACGCCGAAAGTGTCCCGCAATTTTTCTGGCCACCGACAGCATCTCTTGCACGCCCCTGTCGTTTTTTAAAAAATTCTGCACCACCAAATTCAAGGTATGTGCAAAACATGGGACGTGCTGGAATTTGCCCATATTTAATGCACACACAATATTGCTGGCGTTGTCCGATGCCACAAATCCACAGGAGAGTCCAATTGGGGTAAGCCATTCCGCGATGATCTTCCTCAGTTGCCGTAAGAGGTTTTCAGCTGTGTGCGTATTCTGGAAAGCGGTGATACAAAGCGTAGCCTGCCTAGGAAAGAGTTGGCGTTTGCGAGATGCTGCTACTGGTGCCGCCGCTGCTGTTCTTGCGGCGGGAGTCCATACATCTACCCAGTGGGCTGTCACAGTCATATAGTCCTGACCCTGCCCTGCTCCACTTGTCCACATGTCCGTGGTTAAGTGGACATTGGGTACAACTGCATTTTTTAGGACACTGGTGAGTCTTTTTCTGACGTCCGTGTACATTCTCGGTATCGCCTGCCTAGAGAAGTGGAACCTAGATGGTATTTGGTAACGGGGGCACACTGCCTCAATAAATTGTCTAGTTCCCTGTGAACTAACGGCGGATACCGGACGCACGTCTAACACCAACATAGTTGTCAAGGACTCAGTTATCCGCTTTGCAGTAGGATGACTGCTGTGATATTTCATCTTCCTCGCAAAGGACTGTTGAACAGTCAATTGCTTACTGGAAGTAGTACAAGTGGGCTTACGACTTCCCCTCTGGGATGACCATCGACTCCCAGCGGCAACAACAGCAGCGCCAGCAGCAGTAGGCGTTACACGCAAGGATGCATCGGAGGAATCCCAGGCAGGAGAGGACTCGTCAGAATTGCCAGTGACATGGCCTGCAGGACTATTGGCATTCCTGGGGAAGGAGGAAATTGACACTGAGGGAGTTGGTGGGGTGGTTTGCGTGAGCTTGGTTACAAGAGGAAGGGATTTACTGGTCAGTGGACTGCTTCCGCTGTCACCCAAAGTTTTTGAACTTGTCACTGACTTATTATGAATGCGCTGCAGGTGACGTATAAGGGAGGATGTTCCGAGGTGGTTAACGTCCTTACCCCTACTTATTACAGCTTGACAAAGGGAACACACGGCTTGACACCTGTTGTCCGCATTTCTGGTGAAATACCTCCACACCGAAGAGCTGATTTTTTTGGTATTTTCACCTGGCATGTCAACGGCCATATTCCTCCCACGGACAACAGGTGTCTCCCCGGGTGCCTGACTTAAACAAACCACCTCACCATCAGAATCCTCCTGGTCAATTTCCTCCCCAGCGCCAGCAACACCCATATCCTCCTCATCCTGGTGTACTTCAACACTGACATCTTCAATCTGACTATCAGGAACTGGACTGCGGGTGCTCCTTCCAGCACTTGCAGGGGGCGTGCAAATGGTGGAAGGCGCATGCTCTTCACGTCCAGTGTTGGGAAGGTCAGGCATCGCAACCGACACAATTGGACTCTCCTTGTGGATTTGGGATTTCAAAGAACGCACAGTTCTTTGCGGTGCTTTTGCCAGCTTGAGTCTTTTCAGTTTTCTAGCGAGAGGCTGAGTGCTTCCATCCTCATGTGAAGCTGAACCACTAGCCATGAACATAGGCCAGGGCCTCAGCCGTTCCTTGCCACTCCGTGTGGTAAATGGCATATTGGCAAGTTTACGCTTCTCCTCCGACAATTTTATTTTAGGTTTTGGAGTCCTTTTTTTACTGATATTTGGTGTTTTGGTTTTGACATGCTCTGTACTATGCCATTGGGCATCGGCCTTGGCAGACGACGTTGCTGGCATTTCATCGTCTCGGCCATGACTAGTGGCAGCAGCTTCAGCACGAGGTGGAAGTGGATCTTGATCTTTCCCTAATTTTGGAACCTCAACATTTTTGTTCTCCATATTTTAATAGGCACAACTAAAAGGCACCTCAGGTAAACAATGGAGATGGATGGATTGGATACTAGTATACAATTATGGACGGGCTGCCGAGTGCCGACACAGAGGTAGCCACAGCCGTGAACTACCGCACTGTACTGTGTCTGCTGCTAATATATAGACTGGTTGATAAAGAGATAGTATACTCGTAACTAGTATGTATGTATAAAGAAAGAAAAAAAAACCACGGTTAGGTGGTATATACAATTATGGACGGGCTGCCGAGTGCCGACACAGAGGTAGCCACAGCCGTGAACTACCGCACTGTACTGTGTCTGCTGCTAATATATAGACTGGTTGATAAAGAGATAGTATACTCGTAACTAGTATGTATGTATAAAGAAAGAAAAAAAAACCACGGTTAGGTGGTATATACAATTATGGACGGGCTGCCGAGTGCCGACACAGAGGTAGCCACAGCCGTGAACTACCGCACTGTACTGTGTCTGCTGCTAATATATAGACTGGTTGATAAAGAGATAGTATACTCGAAACTAGTATGTATGTATAAAGAAAGAAAAAAAAACCACGGTTAGGTGGTATATACAATTATGGACGGGCTGCCGAGTGCCGACACAGAGGTAGCCACAGCCGTGAACTACCGCACTGTACTGTGTCTGCTGCTAATATATAGACTGGTTGATAAAGAGATAGTATACTCGTAACTAGTATGTATGTATAAAGAAAGAAAAAAAAACCACGGTTGGGTGGTATATACAATTATGGACGGGCTGCCGAGTGCCGACACAGAGGTAGCCACAGCCGTGAACTACCGCACTGTACTGTGTCTGCTGCTAATATATAGACTGGTTGATAAAGAGATAGTATACTCGTAACTAGTATGTATGTATAAAGAAAGAAAAAAAAACCACGGTTAGGTGGTATATACAATTATGGACGGGCTGCCGAGTGCCGACACAGAGGTAGCCACAGCCGTGAACTACCGCACTGTACTGTGTCTGCTGCTAATATAGACTGGTTGATAAAGAGATAGTATACTCGTAACTAGTATGTATGTATAAAGAATGAAAAAAAAACCACGGTTAGGTGGTATATACAATTATGGACGGGCTGCCGAGTGCCGACACAGAGGTAGCCACAGCCGTGAACTACCGCACTGTACTGTGTCTGCTGCTAATATATAGACTGGTTGATAAAGAGATAGTATACTCGTAACTAGTATGTATGTATAAAGAAAGAAAAAAAAACCACGGTTAGGTGGTATATACAATTATGGACGGGCTGCCGAGTGCCGACACAGAGGTAGCCACAGCCGTGAACTACCGCACTGTACTGTGTCTGCTGCTAATATATAGACTGGTTGATAAAGAGATAGTATACTCGTAACTAGTATGTATGTATAAAGAAAGAAAAAAAAACCACGGTTAGGTGGTATATACAATTATGGACGGGCTGCCGAGTGCCGACACAGAGGTAGCCACAGCCGTGAACTACCGCACTGTACTGTGTCTGCTGCTAATATAGACTGGTTGATAAAGAGATAGTATACTACTAATATTATATACTGGTGGTCAGGTCACTGGTCACTAGTCACACTGGCAGTGGCACTCCTGCAGCAAAAGTGTGCACTGTTTAATTTTAATATAATATTATGTACTCCTGGCTCCTGCTATAACCTATAACTGGCACTGCAGTAGTGCTCCCCAGTCTCCCCCACAATTATAAGCTGTGTGAGCTGAGCAGTCAGACAGATATATAATATATATAGATGATGCAGCACACTGGCCTGAGCCTGAGCAGTGCACACAGATATGGTATGTGACTGACTGAGTCACTGTGTGTATCGCTTTTTTCAGGCAGAGAACGGATATATTAAATAAACTGCACTGTGTGTCTGGTGGTCACTCACTATATAATATATTATGTACTCCTGGCTCCTGCTATAACCTATAACTGGCACTGCAGTAGTGCTCCCCAGTCTCCCCCACAATTATAAGCTGTGTGAGCTGAGCAGTCAGACAGATATATATAATATTATATATAGATAATAGATGATGCAGCACACTGGCCTGAGCCTGAGCAGTGCACACAGATATGGTATGTGACTGAGTCACTGTGTGCTGTGTATCGCTTTTTTCAGGCAGAGAACGGATTATATTATGTACTCCTGGCTCCTGCTATAACCTATAACTGGCACTGCAGTAGTGCTCCCCAGTCTCCCCCACAATTATAAGCTGTGTGAGCTGAGCAGTCAGACAGATATATATAATATTATATATAGATAATAGATGATGCAGCACACTGGCCTGAGCCTGAGCAGTGCACACAGATATGGTATGTGACTGAGTCACTGTGTGCTGTGTATCGCTTTTTTCAGGCAGAGAACGGATTATAAATAAAAGTGGTGGTCACTGGTCACTATCAGCAAAACTCTGCACTGTACACTACTGAGTACTCCTAATGCTCCCCAAAATTAGTAAATCAAGTGTCTCTCTAATCTATTCTAATTCTAAACGGAGAGGACGCCAGCCACGTCCTCTCCCTATCAATCTCAATGCACGTGTGAAAATGGCGGCGACGCGCGGCTCCTTATATAGAATCCGAGTCTCGCGATAGAATCCGAGCCTCGCGAGAATCCGACAGCGTCATGATGACGTTCGGGCGCGCTCGGGTTAACCGAGCAAGGCGGGAAGATCCGAGTCGCTCGGACCCGTGAAAAAAAACATGAAGTTCTGGCGGGTTCGGATTCAGAGAAACCGAACCCGCTCATCTCTATCACACACTTCAATTAATTTATCTGATTCAGGAAAAACTACAGGCAGTTTTTTCACACCCCACATAATACCCTTTTTTGTGGTACTTGTAGTATCAGAAATATGTAACACCTCCTTCATTGCCCTTAACATGTAACGTGTGGCCCTAATGGAAAATACGTTTGTTTCTTCACCGTCGACACTGGAGTCAGTGTCCGTGTCTGTGTCTGTGTCGACCGACTGAGGTAATGGGCGTTTTAAAGCCCCTGACGGTGTTTGAGATGCCTGGACAGGTACTAATTGGTTTGCCGGCCGTCTCATGTCGTCAACCGACCTTGCAGCTTGTTGACATTATCACGTAATTCCCTAAATAAGCCATCCTTTCCGGTGTCGACTCCCTAGAGAGTGACATCACCATTACAGGCAATTGCTCCGTCTCCTCACCAACATCGTCCTCATACATGTCGACACACACGTACCGACACACAGCACACACACAGGGAATGCTCTGATAGAGGACAGGACCGCACTCTAGCCCTTTGGGGAGACAGAGGGAGAGTTTGCCAGCACACACCAAAACGCTATAATTTTACAGGGACAACCTTATATAAGTGTTTTCCCTTATTAGCATCTTAATATGTAATAATATCGCCGCAAAAATGCCCCCCCCTCTCTGTTTTAACCCTGTTTCTGTAGTGCAGTGCAGGGGAGAGCCTGGGAGCCTTCCCACCAGCAGTTCTGTGAGGGAAAATGGCGCTGTGTGCTGAGGAGAATAGGCCCCGCCCCCTTTTCGGCGGGCTTCTTCTCCCGTTTTTCTGACAACCTGGCAGGGGTTAAATACATCCATATAGCCCCAGGGGCTATATGTGATGTATTTTTAGCCAGCATAGGTACTTTCATTGCTGCCCAGGGCGCCCCCCCAAGCGCCCTGCACCCTCAGTGACCTTTGGTGTGAAGTGTGCTGAGAGCAATGGCGCACAGCTGCAGTGCTGTGCGCTACCTTAAGAAGACTGGGAAGTCTTCAGCCGCCGATTTCTGGACCTCTTCTCTCTTCAGCATCTGCAAGGGGGTCGGCGGCGCGGCTCCGGTGACCCATCCAGGCTGTACCTGTGATCGTCCCTCTGGAGCTAGTGTCCAGTAGCCTAAGAAGCCAATCCATCCTGCACGCAGGTGAGTTCACTCCTTCTCCCCTAAGTCCCTCGATGCAGTGAGCCTGTTGCCAGCAGGACTCACTGAAAATAAAAAACCTAACAAAACTTTTACTCTAAGCAGCTCTTTAGGAGAGCCACCTAGATTGCACCCTTCTCGGCCGGGCACAAAGATCTAACTGAGGCTTGGAGGAGGGTCATAGGGGGAGGAGCCAGTGCACACCACCTGATCCTAAAGCTTTTACTTTTGTGCCCTGTCTCCTGCGGAGCCGCTATTCCCCATGGTCCTGACGGAGTCCCCAGCATCCACTTAGGACGTCAGAGAAAAAGAGGCGCACCAAGGTCGCTGTGTGACTAAGCTAAGCGACACAAGTGGCCGACACAAACACCTGGCCCATCTAGGAGTGGCACTGCAGTGTCAGGCAGGATGGCACTTCAAAAAAATTGTCCCCAAACAGCACATGATGCAAAGAAAAAAAGAGGCGCACCAAGGTCGCTGTGTGACTAAGCTAAGCGACACAAGTGGCCGACACAAACACCTGGCCCATCTAGGAGTGGCACTGCAGTGTCAGGCAGGATGGCACTTCCAAAAAATTGTCCCCAAACAGCGCATGATGCAAAGAAAAAAAGAGGCGCACCAAGGTGGCTGTGTGACTAAGCTAAGCGACACAAGTGGCCGACACAAACACCTGGCCCATCTAGGAGTGGCACTGCAGCGTCAATCAAGACAAGATGGCACTTCCAAAAAATTGTCCCCAAACAGCACATGATGCAAAGAAAAAAAGAGGTGCACCCAAGGTGGCTGTGTGACTAAGCTAAGCGACACAAGTGGCCGACACAAACACCTGGCTCATCTAGGAGTGGCACTGCAGTGTCAATCAAGACAGGATGGCACTTCCAAAAAATGGTCCCCAAACAGCACATGATGCAAAGAAAAAAAGAGGCGCACCAAGGTGGCTGTGTGACTAAGCTAAGCGACACAAGTGGCCGACACAAGCACCTGGCCCATCTAGGAGTGGCACCTGCAGTGTCAATCAAGACAGGATGGCACTTCCAAAAAATTGTCCCCCAAACAGCACATGATGCAAAGAAAAATGAAAGAAAAAAGAGGTGCAAGATGGAATTGTCCTTGGGCCCTCCCACCCACCCTTATGTTGTATAAACAGGACATGCACACTTTAACGAACCCATCATTTCAGCGACAGGGTCTGCCATACGACTGTGACTAAATGACTGGTTGGTTTGTTGCCCCCACCAAAAAAGAAGCAATCAATCTCTCCTTGCACAAACTGGCTCTACAGAGGCAAGATGTCCACCTCATCATCATCCTCGATTCCTCACCCCTTTCACTGTGTACATCCCCCTCCTCACAGATTATTAATTCGTCCCACTGGAATCCACCATCTCAGGTCCCCGTGTACTTTCTGGAGGCAATTGTTGCTGGTGAATGTCTCCACGGAGGAATTGATTATAATTCATTTTGATGAACATCTCCACATTTTCTGGAAGTAACCTCGTACGCCGATTGCTGACAAGGTGAGCGGCTGCACTAAACTAGAGATGAGCGGGTTCGGTTCCTCGGAATCCGAACCCGGCCCGAACTTCATGTTTTTTTTCACGGGTCCGAGCGACTCGGATCTTCCCGCTGCTCGGTTAACCCGAGTGCGACGCCCCCGAACGTCATCATGACGCTGTCGGATTCTCGCGAGACTCGGATTCTATATAAGGAGCCGCGCGTCGCCGCCATTTTCACACGTGCATTGAGATTGATAGGGAGAGGACGTGGCTGGCGTCCTCTCCATTTAGATTAGAAGAGAGAGAGTGAGATTGATTTGAGACAGAGACACTTGATTTACTGGAGCTTAGGAGTACTGTAGAGAGTGCAGAGTTTAGTAGTGACTGACCACCAGTGACCACCAGACAGTGCAGTTTTATTTAATATAATCCGTTCTCTGCCTGAAAAAAAACGATACACAGTGACTCAGTCACATACCATATCTGTGTGCACCTGCTCAGCCCAGTGTGCTGCATCATCTATGTATATATCTGACTGTGCTCACACAGCTTATAATTGTGGGGGAGACTGGGAGCAGTGCCAGTTATAGGTTATAGCAGGAGCCAGGAGTACATATTATTAAAATTAAACAGTGCACACTTTTGCTGCAGGAGTGCCACTGCCAGTGTGACTGACCAGTGACCTGACCACACTGACCACCAGTATAGTTAGTAGTATACTATATTGTGATTGCCTGAAAAAGTTAAACACTCGTCGTGTGACTTGTGTGGTGTTTTTTTTTTTTATTCTATAAAAAACTCATTCTGCTGACAGACAGTGTCCAGCAGGTCCGTCATTATATAATATACACCTGTCAGGCTGCAGTAGTGATATATATATATTTTTTATATCATTATTTATCATCCAGTCGCAGCAGACACAGTACGGTAGTTCACGGCTGTAGCTACCTCTGTGTCGGGACTCGGCAGTCCATCCATAATTGTATACCACCTACCCGTGGTTTTTTTTTCTTTCTTCTTTATACATACATACTACATCTCTTTATCAACCAGTCTATATTAGCAGCAGACACAGTACAGTAGTCCACGGCTGTAGCTACCTCTGTGTCGGCACTCGGCAGTCCATCCATAATTGTAGTACCACCTACCCGTGGTTTTTTTTTCTTTCTTCTTTATACATACATACTACATCTCTTTATCAACCAGTCTATATTAGCAGCAGACACAGTACAGTACGGTAGTCCACGGCTGTAGCTACCTCTGTGTCGGCAACTCGGCAGTCCGTCCATAATTGTATACCACCTACCCGTGAGTTTTTTTTTTCTTTCTTCTTTATACATACATACTACATCTCTTTATCAACCAGTCTATATTAGCAGCAGACACAGTACAGTAGTCCACGGCTGTAGCTACCTCTGTGTCGGCACTCGGCAGTCCATCCATAATTGTATACCACCTACCCGTGGTTTTTTTTCTTTCTTCTTTATACATACATACTACATCTCTTTATCAACCAGTCTATATTAGCAGCAGACACAGTACAGTACGGTAGTCCACGGCTGTAGCTACCTCTGTGTCGGCACTCGGCAGTCCGTCCATACACCTACCCGTGGTTTTTTTTTCTTTCTTCTTTATACATACATACTACATCTCTTTATCAACCAGTCTATATTAGCAGCAGACACAGTACAGTAGTCCACGGCTGTAGCTACCTCTGTGTCGGCACTCGGCAGTCCATCCATAATTGTATACCACCTACCCGTCGTTTTTTTTTTTTTCTTCTTTATACATACATACTACATCTCTTTATCAACCAGTCTATATTAGCAGCAGACACAGTACAGTACGGTAGTCCACGGCTGTAGCTACCTCTGTGTCGGCACTCGGCAGTCCGTCCATAATTGTATACCACCTACCCATGGTTTTTTTTCTTTCTTCTTTATACATACATACTACATCTCTTTATCAACCAGTCTATATTAGCAGCAGACACAGTACAGTAGTCCACGGCTGTAGCTACCTCTGTGTCGGCACTCGGCAGTCCATCCATAATTGTATACCACCTACCCGTGGTTTTTTTTTTCTTTCTTCTTTATACATACTACATCTCATTATCAACCAGTCTATATTAGCAGCAGACACAGTACAGTAGTCCACGGCTGTAGCTACCTCTGTGTCGGCACTCGGCAGTCCATCCATAATTGTATACCACCTACCCGTGGTTTTTTTTTTTTCTTCTTTATACATACATACTACATCTCTTTATCATCCAGTCTATATTAGCAGCAGACACAGTACAGTACAATAGTCCACGGCTGTAGCTACCTCTGTGTCGGCACTCGGCAGTCCATCCATAATTGTATACTAGTATCCATCCATCTCCATTGTTTACCTGAGGTGCCTTTTAGTTGTGCCTATTAAAATATGGAGAACAAAAATGTTGAGGTTCCAAAATTAGGGAAAGATCAAGATCCACTTCCACCTCGTGCTGAAGCTGCTGCCACTAGTCATGGCCGAGACGTTGAAATGCCAGCAACGTCGTCTGCCAAGGCCGATGCCCAATGTCATAGTACAGAGCATGTCAAATCCAAAACACCAAATATCAGTAAAAAAAGGACTCCAAAACCTAAAATAAAATTGTCGGAGGAGAAGCGTAAACTTGCCAATATGCCATTTACCACACGGAGTGGCAAGGAACGGCTGAGGCCCTGGCCTATGTTCATGGCTAGTGGTTCAGCTTCACATGAGGATGGAAGCACTCAGCCTCTCGCTAGAAAACTGAAAAGACTCAAGCTGGCAAAAGCACCGCAAAGAACTGTGCGTTCTTCGAAATCCCAAATCCACAAGGAGAGTCCAATTGTGTCGGTTGCGATGCCTGACCTTCCCAACACTGGACGTGAAGAGCATGCGCCTTCCACCATTTGCACGCCCCCTGCAAGTGCTGGAAGGAGCACCCGCAGTCCAGTTCCTGATAGTCAGATTGAAGATGTCAGTGTTGAAGTACACCAGGATGAGGAGGATATGGGTGTTGCTGGCGCTGGGGAGGAAATTGACCAGGAGGATTCTGATGGTGAGGTGGTTTGTTTAAGTCAGGCACCCGGGGAGACACCTGTTGTCCGTGGGAGGAATATGGCCGTTGACATGCCTGGTGAAAATACCAAAAAAATCAGCTCTTCGGTGTGGAAGTATTTCACCAGAAATGCGGACAACATTTGTCAAGCCGTGTGTTCCCTTTGTCAAGCTGTAATAAGTAGGGGTAAGGACGTTAACCACCTCGGAACATCCTCCCTTATACGTCACCTGCAGCGCATTCATAATAAGTCAGTGACAAGTTCAAAAACTTTGGGCGACAGCGGAAGCAGTCCACTGACCAGTAAATCCCTTCCTCTTGTAACCAAGCTCACGCAAACCACCCCACCAACTCCCTCAGTGTCAATTTCCTCCTTCCCCAGGAATGCCAATAGTCCTGCAGGCCATGTCACTGGCAATTCTGACGAGTCCTCTCCTGCCTGGGATTCCTCCGATGCATCCTTGCGTGTAACGCCTACTGCTGCTGGCGCTGCTGTTGTTGCTGCTGGGAGTCGATGGTCATCCCAGAGGGGAAGTCGTAAGCCCACTTGTACTACTTCCAGTAAGCAATTGACTGTCCAACAGTCCTTTGCGAGGAAGATGAAATATCACAGCAGTCATCCTGCTGCAAAGCGGATAACTGAGGCCTTGACAACTATGTTGGTGTTAGACGTGCGTCCGGTATCCGCCGTTAGTTCACAGGGAACTAGACAATTTATTGAGGCAGTGTGCCCCCGTTACCAAATACCATCTAGGTTCCACTTCTGTAGGCAGGCGATACCGAGAATGTACACGGACGTCAGAAAAAGACTCACCAGTGTCCTAAAAAATGCAGTTGTACCCAATGTCCACTTAACCACGGACATGTGGACAAGTGGAGCAGGGCAGGGTCAGGACTATATGACTGTGACAGCCCACTGGGTAGATGTATGGACTCCCGCCGCAAGAACAGCAGCGGCGGCACCAGTAGCAGCATCTCGCAAACGCCAACTCTTTCCTAGGCAGGCTACGCTTTGTATCACCGCTTTCCAGAATACGCACACAGCTAAAAACCTCTTACGGCAACTGAGGAAGATCATCGCAGAATGGCTTACCCCAATTGGACTCTCCTGTGGATTTGTGGCATCGGACAACGCCAGCAATATTGTGTGTGCATTAAATATGGGCAAATTCCAGCACGTCCCATGTTTTGCACATACCTTGAATTTGGTGGTGCAGAATTTTTTAAAAAACGACAGGGGCGTGCAAGAGATGCTGTCGGTGGCCAGAAGAATTGCGGGACACTTTCAGCGTACAGGCACCACGTACAGAAGACTGGAGCACCACCAAAAACTACTGAACCTGCCCTGCCATCATCTGAAGCAAGAAGTGGTAACGAGGTGGAATTCAACCCTCTATATGCTTCAGAGGTTGGAGGAGCAGCAAAAGGCCATTCAAGCCTATACAATTGAGCACGATATAGGAGGTGGAATGCACCTGTCTCAAGAGCAGTGGAGAATGATTTCAACGTTGTGCAAGGTTCTGATGCCCTTTGAACTTGCCACACGTGAAGTCAGTTCAGACACTGCCAGCCTGAGTCAGGTCATTCCCCTCATCAGGCTTTTGCAGAAGAAGCTGGAGACATTGAAGGAGGAGCTAACACGGAGCGATTCCGCTAGGCATGTGGGACTTGTGGATGGAGCCCTTAATTCGCTTAACAAGGATTCACGGGTGGTCAATCTGTTGAAATCAGAGCACTACATTTTGGCCACCGTGCTCGATCCTAGATTTAAAACCTACCTTGGATCTCTCTTTCCGGCAGACACAAGTCTGCTGGGCTTGAAAGACCTGCTGGTGAGAAAATTGTCAAGTCAAGCGGAACGCGACCTGTCAACATCTCCTCCTTCACATTCTCCCGCAACTGGGGGTGCGAGGAAAAGGCTCAGAATTCCGAGCCCACCCGCTGGCGGTGATGCAGGGCAGTCTGGAGCGACTGCTGATGCTGACATCTGGTCCGGACTGAAGGACCTGACAACGATTACGGACATGTCGTCTACTGTCACTGCATATGATTCTCTCAACATTGAAAGAATGGTGGAGGATTATATGAGTGACCGCATCCAAGTAGGCACGTCACACAGTCCGTACTTATACTGGCAGGAAAAAGAGGCAATTTGGAGGCCCTTGCACAAACTGGCTTTATTCTACCTAAGTTGCCCTCCCACAAGTGTGTACTCCGAAAGAGTGTTTAGTGCCGCCGCTCACCTTGTCAGCAATCGGCGTACGAGGTTACATCCAGAAAATGTGGAGAAGATGATGTTCATTAAAATGAATTATAATCAATTCCTCCGCGGAGACATTGACCAGCAGCAATTGCCTCCACAAAGTACACAGGGAGCTGAGATGGTGGATTCCAGTGGGGACGAATTGATAATCTGTGAGGAGGGGGATGTACACGGTGATATATCGGAGGATGATGATGAGGTGGACATCTTGCCTCTGTAGAGCCAGTTTGTGCAAGGAGAGATTAATTGCTTCTTTTTTGGGGGGGGTCCAAACCAACCCGTCATATCAGTCACAGTCGTGTGGCAGACCCTGTCACTGAAATGATGGGTTGGTTAAAGTGTGCATGTCCTGTTTATACAACATAAGGGTGGGTGGGAGGGCCCAAGGACAATTCCATCTTGCACCTCTTTTTTCTTTTATTTTTCTTTGCGTCATGTGCTGTTTGGGGAGGGTTTTTTGGAAGGGCCATCCTGCGTGACACTGCAGTGCCACTCCTAGATGGGCCCGGTGTTTGTGTCGGCCACTAGGGTCGCTTATCTTACTCACACAGTCAGCTACCTCATTGCGCCTCTTTTTTTCTTTGCGTCATGTGCTGTTTGGGGAGGGTTTTTTGGAAGGGCCATCCTGCGTGACACTGCAGTGCCACTCCTAGATGGGCCCGGTGTTTGTGTCGGCCACTAG